>NW_024882884.1:0-172730 GCF_019059575.1 Amphibalanus amphitrite
GCATTTTTTGTTAACGTGGGATTAGATAAAATATTCAGATTGCGTTCTCCAGCAACAGTTGCTGAGATGAAAACTCATTGTTTTATTACACGAACAAACGATATTTCATCGTACTCCATATCTTTGTTTGTTGTTTTGTCTAGTGTATTTTTTTGAGGTTCGACAAAAATAAGATTCATACTTTATGCTCAAACTTCCAAAACATTGCCTTGCGGCAAGTAGGTACTTGTTGCAAGCAGCTTACATCCTTAAGATGTAAGAAGATTAACGTTACGGCAAAGCGATTATAAGAAGTGACACAGAAAAGAGTTACCATTGGCGATGTGATATCCGCTATCAGGTAGGCTGAGCGTCCTATCCGTTATTACCGAGACTTACGATCTCAATAACCTGCAGGCTGCAATGTGCACAATGCCACCTCACTAACCTGTTGTCTAAGCTGCGCCGAGTGAGCTCCTATTCACACCTCTGACTTTCTGCCGATCACACCGCACCACAGACGCTCCTGCGGCACTCTGGGTCTGACGTCACACACCAACGGGCGCAGGTGGTACCCGTGACCTGACCTGACCTGTCGGCGGCCGTGCGCCAGTCGGTCGCCACTGCTGGACTCTGACGGCGCGGCGGCGGCGGTGCTAAATCGATCGGTCTCGACCGCTCGCGGTGCGTGCCAGGCTCGGTATCGGTGCACGCCCGGCTCGGCCGACTGGTCGGCAAATCGCGCAGATAATGGCAGCCACGGCGGCTCGGTGGCCGCGCCGGCCAGCGTCCCGCCGCGCCGGGGTGCGTCGAACGCCGACCGACCACGCTCCCGCGGCGCCGACCGCCGACCGGGCGACCGCCGACCGCTGACCGTCAGCCTCCCACACAGTAGCCGGCTGCGACCAACGGTAACCGCGCTGATACCGGCCGATTATGGCTACTCCGCGAGATCTTATAAGTAGGGATGCGGAGCCGTGGAAATTTCAGACGACTCCGGCTCCGGCTCCGGCTCCGGAGAAAAAATCGGCTCCGGCTCCGGCTCCGGCTCCGGGTGAAATGTCCTGGCGGCTCCGGCTCCGGCTCCGGCTCCGAGTAAAATGATCCGGCTCCGGCGGCTCCGGCCCCGGCGGCTCCGGCTCCGGCTTCCACTCAGTACATCCCCTATGCCATCAATGAAATACGGGTGGAAGCACGGGTGGAGAATGTTTGAAAAAGTTACCCCGGCCGGCGACCGAAAGTCAGAAAGACGATGATGCTCAAATATTTGTCAACGGTTATCAACAAACTCCTATTCTGTGGCATAGAATAATGGATGTCTGCGTACGTTTTTAGGGAAAACTGCTGCACGCAGGTGCGGAAGATTTCGTAATTGTAACAACAATTTTGCAACACGCCTTAAAATTTCGGACGCATGTCACCTAGTGCTAGGTCAGGTCATCAAGTCAAATTTGCTGGATGATCGTGCTAAAAATGCCATCATGCCCTTTGCAAAGCTTATTCCGTGGAAGTTGTAACCTTCCCACACAAAACAAAATGTCAAATTTGACCGTTTTGACCCTCTTATTGATTTGAGCTCGCACCTGAAATATTATTCGCGACCGAGCCTTAAACGAGTAATCGAATGTTTTGTTTGCAGTGTTTAAGCTCCGGTATGTTCATGAACTGTGAGAAAAGTTGTCGGAGAACGCTAAAATCAGAGAAATTTGGCTTTTGATGATCTATGATGATTTTATAATTGAGCTTGCCTAAAACATGACCAGATTTCTCTGGTCACGTTTGTCGCTCTTTCAAACGTCGTTCCACTTCTCGCCTCGTAGTCCAGTAGCCGAGTTAGAAGGAGTGTGAAAAGCCCACCTCTCGACTCAACGTGTTACGATTAGGCCACCACCCTGGCGCGGGTTAAGTTGGAGGAGCCTTGAGCCCCAGCAGCTCGTCCTTCTATCTCACTGATATTACCCTCGTCCTGTCTTGTGATGTTATTACAGTGCCATCTTACGATAACGGCCCTTAAATATGATTTACTTCTTGTTTGATGAAACATGTCGGGCTCCGCGATGAAAAGACTTAAAAACATAGAAGCTCCAAAATGAAAATAAAGTAAATTTTCAAGAACTTTTCAAGGTAGATAAGAATAATGGGAGACACTTTTATAGATGGCAGTTTTTTCGTATGGAGACAGCTTTTATGATTTACAAAAGTGGAAAAAGTTACCCCGGCCGCGCCGGGGTCGGCTGAAAGTTACCCCGGCCACGGCCGGGGTGGCCGGGGTAGGTTCTCCACCCATGGGTGGAAGAAAAAAGGCGATGGGATTGGTACACGTTGCTTCTATTTGTATAACAAGGCTATTTTGAATACCACATTGTTTTACGCCTTGTACTGTCAAATCGAACTAGGTAAATAATTGTTCCCTCTTACGAAAAGGAGCCGGAGTCGCCCCCTTTTTTGACGGCTCCGGCTCCGGCTCCGGGCAAAATATGCCGGCTCCGGCGGCTCCGGCTCCGGCTCCGGCTCCGGCTCCGCATCCCTGCTTATAAGGGCATCGTTTTATTAGCGTGTTTCTCATTTGTGTCATAGTCTCTCCGTCTCGTTTTTTCTCTCTCTCTCTCACTTCATCTTTCCCTTTCCGTCTCTCTCTCTCTTTTATGTACGTCTTTCTTTCTACCATTCTTTCTCCATTTCTCCTTTTCAATTAATAAAAAGACCATAGGCTAATGTGTTCAGGGCCTCGGCTAACATGTTAACTGGTGGGCCAAATGGCCCACCAGTGACCCGAAATGGCCCACCAGCCTCAAAGATTTGGCCCACCAGTAACTTTCCAAAATATCTAAGCTTTCACATTTTACATCACGACGTAGGTAACATTGTGATACAGACAGAGACAGAGGCCCTACTACATTGTTGCATTTATTAAAAGTAAGAACTTGATCGTCGTTGCCCGCCTAATACCATCACCATTCCCGGTTTCTTGAGACAGCCGTAGGTTAAGCCTCGGTCATACTTCACCGGATTGGACCAATGGACGAGAAACGGACGGCGTCCGGTGATGTCCGGGGTCCGGGGGATGTCCGTTCGTTTCCGTTGGACGTCCGTTTCTCATCCGTTAATATCCGTTCTTTGTCCGGTGGTGTCCAGTGTGCTCAACCTGACACCACCGGACATGGAACGGATATTAACGGATGACAAACGGACGTCCAACTGAAACAAACGGACATCACCGGACGCTGACAGTTCTCGTCCGTTTCTCGTCCGTTGGTCCCATCCGGTGAAGTGTGACCGAGGCTTTAAATTTTACGCAATAATCGTGAAAGACGTCTGCCTCTGTCAATTACAGATAGTGTCGGCGGCTTCCAGCCGATCGAGGTCTACGAGAGTTCTTGCAAGCTTTCCGATCGATCGAGTGGTTGCAGTCACATAAGCATCTGCCGCAGACCAGTCGGTTACAAGAAAAACTACGAATAAAGAACAGATCAGTTCAGACGGTCGGGGATAAGCCTGCGAGCGATCTCAGACGGCTCGCCGATAGACATGATATAAGCCAGAGTCAAACTAGAGGTAGTGTCGGTAACTTCCAGCCGATTGAAGTCTGCAAGCGATGTTATGCGTCTTCACGACCGGTATGATGCTTGCAGTCGCACATCTGACCAGTCGGACGAATTTCGAACCGTTCACAGTCAGCGTTCCAAAAATTTCTCATTTGGGCTGAAGATGACACTTAAGAATAAGAATGGATAATTTTCCACTCTCACATTTTGGGTGGCTAGAATTTTCCACTCAGACACCCAAGAGAAATCTGAAGCTTGGGACACTGATCACCAGAATTGTACATAACTTAGTTTTTTTTTAGAAAAGATTAGGGTTGCGCAGTGAGCTTGGGCTTTTGAGTCAATTCTTTTCCATGCGACACCAATAGGCTTAATGATCATTTTCAGAGATGTTGGGGTTGCTGCTACAACCCCCTTTTGGGGTTCCTGCTACAACTCACTTTATGTAAAGTATCCATGATAGTTGGATAACGACAACTCAAGAAACTCAAGATTACCAACCGATATTTATTTTAAAATTACTTTTAAATACACATTGTATTTTTAAGTGTATTTTTAAGTGTTTTAAATACACAGTGTATTTAAAAGTAATTTTAAAATAAATATCGGTTGGTAATCTTGAGTTTCTTGAGTTGTCGTTATCCAACCCACTTTATATATAAAGTTGCACTCGTGCTGTTCACAATTCCTCCCGATCCACCCGACAACGCCCGATCCCGCCCGACCGCTTCCGAATCTCCGACCAGTCGGCGAGCGATCCATTCAGGGCTCGCTGATTTTTAACATCCGACCGGCCGTAAGTTATCGTCCAAAGTTTTATAATCTGCGTCAATATTTTGTGCATACTTATGCGATTTTATGTGCACTGCCGGAGTATCACCACTGAGAGGGTTGTGGGTCCCTACTCTCTCCTCTCTCTGAAGAGTCGGGGGGGGGGGGGGTTAATGCCATCCTGACGTTCTTTGCAGAATAAAGTGGCCGAAATCTGGGGAGAAATCCAAAATGGGGGGGGGGGGGCTATGGCTACGAAGGTCAGTCCATGTCGCTGCCCAAGTGGCCCACCAGTCAAAATTCCTTAGCCGAGGCCCTGAATGTGTTGCTGATATGGAGGTGGTCTATGAACAGGTACCTATATGTTTTGAGAACTCATGTCTATCGGTAAAATCTTTTATTCTTTTTTTATACCGTAAAACCGTCTCCGTTACCTTTATGGGACATAGGGCGTCAGTCTCAATTTGTACATGGTGTAGCAATATGCATTCGATCGCTTGCATTCATGCATCGCATGCCCAATGCGCATTGTTGAGGCAGGATACATGCACGTACATTTGCCACCGGTAGATGCTGATGGGCGGCGGATTCTATACTCAGCCTCAGCAGGCTTCATTGTCGCTTGACAACACTCGACATGTCTCCAATGTTAGACTGTATGCAAGGGATTATGTCACATAAAGGCGCAAAAATACCAATTCTTGCAATTGAAATAAAAATATGACTTAGCAACTGACCCCAATGTGTCCCGAAAATCTCTTGTACCACCCACGTTACAGAGCAAATTGAATAACGTCATATTGCCCACATTATGGTAGAACTAAGCCCCCAAACCTAAAAATAAACTCACTCTGCCTGAGATACTAGCACACATTATGGTAGAGCTTAGACTCAGACCTAAAAATAAGCTCACTCTGCCTGAGATGCTATGAGAGCATGTATGTGGCGTGACGTGTAAGCACAAAGCGCGCCGCATGGTAGAGGTCAAGCACGATGGAACTAACTACTATGTATAAGGACTTCAGTGGCAAGTGACTGACCTCTGCAACTCTGCACAGCCTCTGCTGCCATCTTGAGTGACAATTTTATTTAATGTCATTGCTCATGAAAGATAAAACTGACACTGACATAAAAAAAAACTGATAAAAGCACTGACAGGCGAGCTATTGTCCAAATTGTATGCATGATTTTTATACACACATGATACAAGTATGTAGTTATGCATGCATGATGATAGCCAGAGCAGACTTTCCACAAATACCGAACCTCATGGTCATTAACACAAGCGAGTGCCATGGGGAACAGCACATGGCACACGTTATGTGGTCACGTGACACCGGTCTCGGGCGTCATTGGATACGTTAGATGGAATGGAGTGGAGTGGAACACCAATCAGCGAGAGGCACGCGAGCCGGCCAGCTGGTCACGGAACAGACGGCGGACGAACGTGGCAGGTGTCACGCCGTAACACTGTCACACAGTCACACTGCTACATTGTCGCACATGACACACTCTCACACTCACACTGTCATACTGTCACACAGTCACGTAGTCGCGCGGTGGGCGGGAGTAACAAACAAGCAAACGATGTTCTGAACTTCGAGTTTTTCATGAGGTTACAATCAGAAATATGTACAAATTAGTGTTACATATTGGACAAAAAACGGCGATCATAAGAAATTTGAATGGAAAATTTACCTGTAAGAAACGGTAAAACGGCTTCATAAAATAGTGACCCTTGGAATGGCTACGCAAAGCTCCTCTGAAGGGGAAAACTTTGTTCAAACTAGCATGCAGTCACACGCAGAACAAGGACGTAGCCAGGGGGGGGGGGAGGGCACGGGGCCATGACCCCCTGAAGGCGAAAAATGAAATAGATTTAAATAAAAAATGAAAATAGATACAAACAGCTGCACCACACCCCCAAAATATTGGGCCAAATCAGAGGAGTTTCCTTTTTTGGAGGGGATGCGACTTTAGGCCGCGACCTGTGGCCCAGTCCCTGAGCAAACTCCTGGCTACGTGCCTGATGCAGACACATCCAGGGACACACACACACACACACACACACACCCCCACACACACACACACACACACACACCCACACACACACACACACACACACACACACACACACATTGTGTCAGGTCGATGAAGAAGCCGGGCGTGTGTCCGGTCTCCGGCTGATGGGGCTATTTCGGTCGTCTGGACCGGCCGCCATCATCAACTTGGCCGTGTGACGACCAGCCGGTCCAATACGTCCGTTGACCTCACGTGACCTCACCTGACATCATCCGGTCTCTCCTGACCTCACGTCATCCCATGTGACTCCGGCTGAGCTCGGACGACCTCGCCTCACTCGAGCTGTCAGGAACTGCGCGGTGGCCATTGGCGCTCAGCTGCCTTCTGGTGCGTCAGTCGGACCGGAGTTTGGACCGATTGGTCCGCAACATCAACAACCATCCGGAGTCCGGAGTCGGTCCTGCGGACCGACTGAAGTGGACCCTCACACATTGACAGATCATTTCCATAGGTCCACTTCTTTGACTGTCTCGGGCGTCGGCGGCTTGGGAGATACAGCTCTAGTCGTCAAGATTTATTTTCATAACATCAACGAAGTGTGGACTGTATTCTGCTTTTCGAAAAAAATATAAACACTGAAATTACGCCTTCACCTTTTGGCTGATATAAGCCGACTGCCACACCTAGGGCACATTGATTTTTTTTTTAAACCTTTTCCTAATTCCTAGGATCATCTATCAGATTGGCTGACAACTTAGCTACGCGACACGTCATGCATCAGCATTATCACATTAACAGGCACCTTTCCTATTATCAAGCGTATCCGCGTATGGCTTAACTTCATGCTACCTGTGCCAGTGCCCAGTACCCGACTATGCCGTATACGTTTAGATCCCGTTCAAAATAGCTCGATTCGCGGCCAACTTTGCTGAACACCCCCAGTGACTTGCGAGAACTGCTCCAGTTGTTTTTCAATCGAAAAAAAAACACCTTTCTAGCGAAAAGAGTTTGTCAATGTCCAAACAACCTATGGTTACTATGTCATGCGGCACAGCATTCAGCAGGCGTTTTTACTTGCGTCATCTAACGGCCGGAGCTGTAACTACCGCATCGTGCGGCACAGCATTCATCAGGCGCTTTTGCTAGTGTCATCTAGCGGTTGCGGCTGAAACTATCGTGTCGTGCGGCACAGCATTGTTCAGGCGCTTTTGCTAGTGTTATCTAGCGGTTGCGGCTGAAACTATGGTGTCGTGCGGCACAGCATTATTCAGGCGCTCTTACTAGTGTCATCTAGCGGCTGGGTCTAGCTAGCTACCCTGTCTTACGGCACAACATTCACCAGGCGCTTTTTCTAGGCGATGTTTCACGGCCGCGCTCTGCAGTGCGCATGGCGTCGGGACGGTGAAACGGGGCCTGTGATTCACCGGCTGAACACGCAGCTACGATGCAACGCGGCATTTCTATCGCGGGCGGCGCAACGTCCATCACTCAATCATACTCTGTTCCTCTAGCATTGTCACAGTCTAAGGAAAGGAACTCCAACGGCAATACCTACCGAGGCGTTACTCAATGCTTATGCTAACTGCCAGCTTGCACCAGGCCCGAGGGCCCCTGTTTCATTGCACGCCGCCACCCGAACGGCGAACAGACACGACCGGCCACCACGGGTTGGTGCTCTGTTTCAATCGAAACAAAACTGGCGCTTTTGCTATATTTCCATGAAAACCGCATGCCAATGCCTGGCAGCGGCGAGTACCTATCTGCGCGCCATGAAATCAGGTTCCAGGGCACGGTAAAAACAGTCCGGGGATCTAGGATGCGGCTATTAAACTGGAGGACGAACCTAACTTTCCGATGGCACAGAACCTCCTTTCCGGAGAGCAGCGTGGCTTGTGGCCGCTGCCAGGGCCGGCCTGTATCTCAGTAAGCAATCCCCGGCAGTAAAGGGGAGGGAAGGGTCAGCTCAGCTCAGCACCTGCCTGCACATGCCCTGGTGTCAGGGCGTGAACTTAGCAAGGCAGAACCTGCTGAGTGAACGATGATGACTGTCGCTTCTAGCGTCAGCCACTGTCAAGGTGCGTTGACAGACAGGCACTGTAGAAGACCCGACCGACGACTGGGTGAATAAAGCATCTGGCTAATTTCAACAACCATGGGATTTCACACATTTTTTTCAGACCCCAGCGACCTCTCCAAAAATAAATGTCAGTGTTCCTTCCATACCAGTGTCATATTCATTATACTCGGCGTAAGCTATTAAAGAAACAGAACAATACAGTTTCCGGGAGTTCCCTGCCACGGACTAGTTCAGCGAGTCGCATGGACCGGAGCCTGGTCTTCTGAGGCCGTCACCGACAGGGGGGCAGCCGTGTAGCAGGGACGGACGGCCGCCACTGTCCCGCTGTGCCGCGACTGACCGGTTCACCGTGTGTAAAACACTGCCCGCCCGGCACAGAACACACCTGATAGCTGGGCACGTGTTATCGAGATACCACTGAGCTGCTTGCTGGTGTGCAGTTCAAGTGCACAGTTCAGTCAACCTGCAGAGCCCGGCGGGCAGCCGGCCCAGCGACAAGTCCGGCACACACAGGACACAGGCGAGCTGTCAGCATATTAGTTCACCACAACCCACATGGGTCAGCACCGCTAGATCAGAAGTAGAAACTCGCCCCGTTCGACTCGCCCCTCCCTCCCCCTAGAGCGACCCTGTCTCACTGCGAATGTTGTCTCTGGAACGTTAGAGAGGCGCGGCCGCCGCCCGGCCACCACAGCACAGTCGCCGGCGGCAGGAGCGAGCGGGGCCGACACGCGCACACACGGACAAGAGATCATCAAAATACAGAGAAATCAGCACATAGTTTGGCACCATACATCAACCTAGCACATGTGTAAACAAAGCTCTCAACAAGTCGCCGCACGCGCCGCTGCCTCGGCGGACAATCCTTGGCCGCACGCGCCATAGACCGGCTGACTAGCGCCCGGTCGAGCGCGAGGCGCCCATAAAATCTACGGCGGCCCGGCCCCATCACTCGGTGCTCACACACACCCGCACACACACGCACACAAACGCGGACAGACCGGCCGGCAGACGGACAGACTCGGTCGGCCGCTCGGGGCGGACCTCTGACGGCGCGCCGGGGGGAGCGCCACGCGCCGGCCGCCGTCCGGGGCCTACTATCACAGCTGGGGGCGGCCGCCACGCCGCCGCGCGCGCCGCGCTAAGACAGTATCGCCACACTGCGCCGGTGCTGGTTCACATTGTCCATGCTCGACCACTTTTTGCCCGAGCGGAGCAGGTCGGCCGCCAGTTTATCCTCGCAGACGCGCGACATGGCCTCCAGTTTCTGGGCGCGCTCTCGACTGAGCGGCTCCGTGGGGAAACAGAGGTCGTTGGCCTCGGCCAGTGTGCGCAGGTGGAAGTAGTACTTGGCGTACACGCTGGAGGGGACGTTGATGTTGAACTGGATCACCTCGAGAAACTTGCGTTCCAGCTCGTTCCTGTCGGGAGGAGGTGGTGTCACAGCATAACAAAGGTATCGAACATCGCCCCACAGGCCGCCGCTCCTAAGCCAAACGAGCTAGAACCGCGAAATAAGCAAAAACAAGTGATCCCCGAGGTTCGGCTGCAGTGATGACTGTCCATCTACGACATTTGCAAAACATACTGCTGAGTTTTTAGGGGCCTGAGGTGGATCATTCCCTTCAGCTGCTATCTATTCTCCCTCAGCTGATATTGCCGAGCTAGGCCCGCCCATCCCACCCTCAGCACACAGCCCAGCTCGGCCTGCTGCTCAGTGGACTGCCGCTCCCAGCCAACTCACATATCCTCGACGGCGATATCTTTGAGGATCTGGCAGTAATCAACGTTCCAGACGGCCTGGTCGTCCCACACCTTGGAGGCCAGGAGGATGGCACCCAGGACGATCCGGCGCCACGTGCCGGGCGTGATGTCCATCTCACCATACGTCAGTAGCCTGTACGAAAAAAAAAACGGCACGTCAGTAGTCCGGACAACACGGTACATATCAGTAGATTGTCAGGACAAGGGGCATGCCAGCAGCCTATCGAGACAAGGGGCCTATGAGCATTACGGATAACACGGGACATGCCAGTAACTTGTCCAGACAAAGCATACGTCAGTTCAGTAGCCTGTACGGACAACAAGGAACACGTCAGTAGTCAGGACAACACGGGACAATGGACATGTCAGCAGCCAGTTCGTACACGGGACAGGTCACCAGCCTGCCTAGGCACAGCGATACCCTAAACCAACGATACGAGTTTTATCCCCTCCCCATCAAAACAGCACAACCGACAGACGATATACGGCCCCTGTAATATAGCGCTCCGTGTTACACAAGAATCTGTACCGGTATCTGACACCTTGATTTATAGACGTGATCTGGTAGTGGGCGGCTGATCCCGTGCCCGATAACACAGCGCCATTAATAACAGGGACCGGGGCGCACGGTCCCACTTCCATTGACCACAAACTATCCGTTAAAGCATACAAATCGCGCCGGTCAGCGCCAGCTAACGCACACGGAAGCCTCAGTATCAACCGAGATGCCCGGACGTACACTATGTATGGACTGTGGATGTATGAATGTACGGGCACTGAGCAGAAGCATCACCTCTGCAAGCCTCTTAGTAAACTGCGGTATAAAATATCCAAGTAATAAACCGCGGTATCACCTAACCAAGGTAACGATAACGAAGGAAGAATAACATCGGTCCTCGGTCCTTACCTCTCCAGGTAGAATATCAGTTAGACAGTAATAGACCCTCTCACCTTTCCAGGTAGACCAGTGTGACGATGGCACACTCGGCCGTCAGCTGAGAGGCCGTGAACAGGGTGCGGATGAACTTGTAGATTTGCCGGTGCTCCGGGTTATGTCGGTCGTAGTCATCGGCCACTCCGTCTTTCTGCGGTGAACAATGGAGGCATGTCGTCAGCTAACTGCTGGGAACGGAGGATGAGGTTACTTGACTAATGAGGGACGGAGGGCGGCGCCGATGGCCACCGAGGGACGGTTGACAGTGGTGGTATTTCACTGCCGACGGTCGAAGGGTGTTAGTCACAGACCAAAAAGATGCCAGTTTGAATAAACTACTACCTCAGAGAGGTCTTCGAAATAGCCCTTAAAAGTTAAAACATACCAATGGCCGATACATCAAATTTATAAACTAAAGTAACCTCTTTCGCAAATGGAATTAAAATAATCAGCGAAAACATCGGCAAACAAGGGAGGGTTGCTTTAATTCGATGGGCTGCAGCAACAGAGACGCAACAGAGCCGCAACTGAGAGGTTGGGCCGACGTATGAGTGCCTGTTGTCAAATAGCCTCGGCCCCTGCTCTGCTTAAGTGGCTGCTACTACAGCCGATTATGATTTCCGAGCGTGGTCCAAGCAACGGCTCATTACCGGGATAACGACCAGTAGCGGATCGAAACAATCGTAGAAAAGCCGGCGCTGACGTCTTCCAACAGACAGCCGCGACTGCCGTCCCGACCGGCCGACTGCCAATCGTACCCGAACAGGTGGGGCTTCCGTGTCGACATCGATGGTCCCCGCTCTCCGCCGACGCTCGAGTCCATCAGCCGTAGGTGCGGTCCCCCCCCCCCTCTCCCCTCCGTCGCGTGACGGCGCACCGGAGGCCATTACTGTGATGGGAGGACTGGTGACCGGAGCGAACCGGCTCCCGTCCACCTGCGACCGACTCCCCCCCCCCCCACACACTGCGGAACTAGTGCGTCACAGGGGATCAGGGGACAGAAGGAGGGGAGACGGGGAGGGATCAGGTGGGCACGGCGGTCCGTCAGCCCGTCAGCCAGCGGGGTTGGGACCGGCGGAAGGAGTACCTACCGGCTGCATAATGTACGCCCGGTCGGACTGATGCACCGAGTCCCCATAGCGTGGCCGGCTGGTTACGGCCGTACTGCAGCGGTCTAATACTCGCTCTACAAATAGCCCATCTCCGTTGCGGACCTCCCTCCCCTTCCAGCTAGACACACACGATCCTCTCCCGGCCGCTCGCCTCACCGTGAGCGGGTGCAGCTTCTCGTCGAAGATGGGCAGCGTCCGGTCGGCGGTCCGGTTCCGGATGTGATAGTAGGTGGCCAGCGCCACACATTTGATGGTGTTCTTCAGGTTGGGCTGCGACACGGTGCTGTCGTCGATGTAGATCGTGCTGCAGCTGCTGCTCTTGATGATTGGCCGGTCCTCGACCAGCTACGGAATGGCGAAACAATTTGTAAGGTGCCTTTGTAAGGGACGGACACAAAACTGCATGAAACGACGTCCTCCACACCAGTGTATAAAGAGATACAGAACACACAGATAAATCCAATAAACATTCTCAACCCGGCGCATACAACCACCCCTGCAAAGAGCCAATCCCAAGGCCGGAACGTGTTAGCTCCCGTCTCGAGAGCGCTCGTATTTACCGTGTTTCTGCTTCTGCTTCTACGTCTGATCATTCCATCTGGCGACAGAAAGAAGCAGGTTTTGTCAGCCTCTCTGCACTACTTTTCACTGTTCTGTCTGTTGAATCGATAGGGTGTGAAAACATTGAAGAGGCAAGGAAATCAAAATATCAAAATCAAAATATTCGGAGTAGAGACTATCAAAATGAATATAATATCAGAGTGAGGTGCTTAAATGACCAGCACCTAGTTACCAATATCTGTGCATGCTTTGTGAGCATATTGCACAGAGGATCTCTAAGATCACGAGAATGGCAGTGGGGAGAACCGATAAGATAGAGACGATGTTTCATCTTACTAGAACTCTGTCTCTGTGCCGATAATATCTCAGGCAGGCTAGGCCAGAGTTTGCGGAAAGTTGGCGCCGCAGCCTACACAGGTGCAGTCCGTCGCCCACTGGACTGCAGGCCGCGGACTCAGTCTGGCACTCACTCTCGATGCTGGACTTGCTGCGCTCGACAAACAGCGGCCCGACGGACGGGTGCAGTGACGGGTCGTCGTTCAGGTCGTCGGGCTCTCGCTCGCTGATGTGCTGCAGATTGGCGGCCGACTCGTCCCGCTGCCGCGCCGGCTCTCGTCCGTCGGTCTCGGCGGCGCCGGCCGGAGTGCCGGACACGGTGCTACCCACGCCGCCGGCAGGAGTCGAGCCGCCGGCCGTCATGTAGCGGTCCTCGCGCAGTGAGCGGCGGCCGGCCGGCGGCGAGCCGCCCTCGCAGCACAGCGACTGACGGTTGCCCATGGCCTGGCGACTGGCCCGTCACGTCACCTGGCGAGGACAGAACAGACAGTGAGTGAGAGAGGCGGTCAGTCTCACCCACTCGGCTGCATCACAGACTGGCATCCGCGGCTACTGTACGGAGCTGGATAGTTCCGACACTGGCTGCAGAATATCCTCCAGCATGCGTAATAGAGAAAAGCCAAGGTTCATTCATGTCTTCACATACCTCTCTAATGGAGTCCCTCACCCCTCCCCCACTACGACAACGAGATAGAAACTCTGGCCTCTGTTCTCGCAATCACATCACAGGGACATGACACACGGAGACGGTCAAAACACATCCCGCATGTGGGAGCACCGCCACCCTCTATCAGCTTCATCTGTGAGACCGAGATCGTTCGACGAGCCTTATCTGTGTGGAGAGCTATGCGATGATAACCTGAATCCACGCATAGATAAGCGTGACGTCACAAGTCTTAGCACCTGAGTCGTATATACTGATTGTGCGATAAACCAATAAAAGTGCGTGGTGTCAGCTGAGATCACGAATAGTTGGTGATTGGACCATGCTAGGCCTGACCAAATGACAGTTATTTACATAAAACCAGACACCCAACTTAATTTTGGGTCTCTGACCTGTTATTGCTGGTTACCAGTTCGCCTTAACCCTCGCCCTGGCAGGGCATTTTTCATAACACGGCCTGGCAGGGGGGGGGGGGGGTCGATGCGACCCCCCTCGCGATTGGCTCCTATGGCACCTAGAAACACCAAATTTGGTAGGTAGGTGGGCCCCCTGGAGTTCTCGCCCCTGTGCAAATTTGGTTGCTCTAGGTCAATATTTAGGGGGGTTTTGGGGGGTATAAATGGAAAAAATTTCGCTAAAAACAGGTCAAAAGTTTTTCGCTTATAACTTTTGATCTAATTAAGATAGCGCAAAAAGAAAAGCACCAGTGAACTCAGCACGTCAAGGCGCGTCGAATGATATACTTTTTAGCCTGCTGAAGTGTACTTAAAGTTTTTCTTAAATTTTAAGTAAACTTAAATTAATAAATTAAGTTCAAGTTAACCAAATTGCATCATATCGCATATCATTCGATTCGGCTGATCACTAGGAACACAATGATACCATTTTTTAAGCTCTAGCGTCATTATGTGCCAAGTTATTGGCAAAAACGTCATTTGACCTCAGTTGACCTCATTTGACCTGACCCATGGATAAGTACACCAACCAAAGAAGCACCAAGTGACCTGCTGTTAAGTACTGTGGGTTCAAAGCACAAAAGTGATAGAACGAAGCGGATATCTCCAGTATTTTCCGAATTTAGTATTTTCTCATAGGCTTAACATTACGACGTAATGACCTCTAACTGACCTCAGGTCAGTGACCTCAAAAAACCCGAACTATATGTTATACAACTCGGTGAACTTGGCACATCCTGAAAGTTTGAAGGAAATCAGTCCAAAACTGTGAGTTGGACAGGTGCAAAAAGAAAATTGAAATTTGACCATGACCTTGTACCGGTTTTTCTGACCTGGTGACCTGACTCAAGGTCACCCGGAGCTGAAATTTTCAGGTCATATGTAAAAAGGTTGCCCCATAGGCTGTGCCAAATTTGGCGGCGCTGCACGCCGCCGTTTTTTTACGCTATCTTCAAAAAACCTTAGGGGGGGGGGTCGCATCGACCCCCCCCCCCTGCCAGGGCGAGGGTTAAACCTTAAATTTGGGTATGATTTTCTGAGTCTCATAAAGACAACCAAGCTCGTTTTTCCGCGAAGCTGTAGCTCAATAATCGGCAAAACGGCGAGGGCCGAGGTCGGTTTCATGTAGCACACTGATTGGTCTGGCAAGGGTGGGAACAAAGTTTCAATGCGTTACAAATCTTTTTTAAATACAGGTATGAAGGGCATTTTGGCATGTAAGCTTGCATGGGAAAATGGCACATTGATTACTTGGGAGTTACAAATACATTAAGTACTTGGGAGGGACTTTCCCAATCTGCATGAAAGCATCATCTCTTAAACAAAACAGGCCAACGAGGCAGTTAAGTCACTGATCACTTTGGTGTTTTTATGAACCAAGGTCTAGCTTCAAAGAAGTTTCACATGATTTATTGATAGCTCTTATTCATTTAGATGGAAAAGAAAGCAATGCTGATAATCAAAGTCAATGTGGTGAGTCAATAATGGTCAATGGTCAAGTAAGCGGCTGTGGACCTACAGGTCTGCTAAGCAAGGCATGCTGTAAAAGTAATTACAGATTAGGCACTTAGCCTAGCCAGAGCTCAGTCAGGTCAGTGGTGTACTGGCAAATCCTGTTAAAATTAGTTGAACAGGAGCATTTAAGCAAATGGAATGATAAGTAGCAGACCAACAACTCCATTTGCCCATTGTGTGCAATGTGCATGGCATCTAGTTAACAGTTGCCTTATGCCTATAAGTTCCACATTTTTACTGCTTTCAGTTAGGTAAGCAGACCAAATTCACAGTGCTTTCCATCCTCAAGCATTTTAACCTAATACTACATTAAAAAATACATGCCCATCACCTTATTTATTTATGCATAAGGAGGATAAATGGCTACTACAATTTATCATATATAACTCATTAGAATAAAGATACCTAGGTTGGGTAGAATTAATTCCACTGAATTTGGTTACATCTAAACAAACAAAGTTGTTTTCCCAGAAATTAAATAGACATGTAACTGAATACTCATACAAGCAGTAACTAGTAAGGCTTTACTCTAGCTGTCAAGAGTTATGGAATAGGGGCAAGTAAACAAAGGTAGTTAAATAACACAATATCAATGTAAACAAATTTAACACAACACAGCTAGGTAGATTACAGGAAAATCAAGAGACCATAGCTGTAGCATAAACAAAGGGCATCAGCATTGTACTGCAAAACATGGCAACAGATTAAATATAACAAACCATAGTACACAACTGACAACACACAAACCAGGTTGGGATTTCCCACAAGCCATCCTGATCAGAACATAAGATTTCTCTAACAGAATTCAGAATTTGCACTTATAAAACTACACCAATTGGCTAATTGTTCCATCAATGAACCTTATGTATTATGTGCAAATTTGGGTACCGTAAAGTGGGGTGTTAAGGGACAGTGGGGTGATAAGGGACAGTTGCGTGGGAAAAACTTTGAGTCATGCTAAGTTCCTAATTTGAGAAGGTTAAATAAAAACTTGAGTGTGGTAGTTGACACTATTTTGTTCTTGATTATGGGACAAGATGGCATGGTTTTTCATGCAAGCGATTTGGTTCAAAAATGGTTTTGAAAATCATGCTACATTTTCACAAAAATGAGACATCTCCAAAACTCTGTGTGTACCACATAAACTAGTAGGTGTACAGGTGAAATGAATGCATAGGTGTATTGTCACATGTATTGCACATGTTTCCTGAAAAACTTATACAAATCCACCCATCCATTCATCATCCTCTTCCTCTTTTCTGGACACATGCATATTTTGAAGTGGATGTGGGGTGCTAAGGGACAGGGAAGAAAAAATAAGAAATAATAGCTAAATACAATTTCATTAAGTTTTCTTTCAGTAGGCATTGAAAACACCAAATTCCACATAAAATGCTGGCAAGTTCATGCTTTCATCTCTAACACATCTTAAGTTATATAACAAAACACCTCAAAATTCCCTTAACACTCTCTTTAACAATGATGGGTCAATGAAGACTGATGTAGGTAAATGTGATGTCATCATAAAAAGGCCAAAACAAACAGGGCAACATAATGACAAGTGACTAGCTTCAAAATGGGTTTTTGTTGATGACAGAAAGGTACTTTTTGGTTCTGTTTACCTTATAATTAGCACATTTTCCAGAAGCGTAAACTGCATTACATGTAATTGGCTAAAAAGGCCATTAGTGGTGAATGAACCTGACTTGTTTTGTGACAGAATATGCAAAACATTTCAATAAATAAATTGAGTGCCCTTTCACATGCCAATTGTGAGCATTTGATGACCATTTCCTGGAATAATATAGGTGTCCCTTAACACCCCACATTGGGGTGCTAAGGGACAGTGATGAAAAATAATAAAAAGTAATATGCATGTATATATTTTTAAAACTTTAATGTAGCAGGCATGTAAAGCACCAAATTCCACATAAAATGCTGACAAGTTGATGCTTCTATCCCCAACCCTTCTTGAGTTGTATAACAAAACACCTCAAAACTGTCCCTTAACACCCCATTTTACGGTAGTCATGAAATGAAGCGAGTGTCACACCTTCATTTTTACAAACCAAGGAGAGGTGCTATAACCAGAGATGTAGGTTGCAGGTTTGTAGGTTTAGGTTGTAGGTTAGGTCAGGTAAGATTAGGCCAATTTAGGTTAGGTTAGTTTTAGTTAGGTTAGAAAAAGGCATCTGTGGGCAGGGCTGCGGAGTCGATGGATTTACGGCAACTCCGACTCCGACTCCGACTCCGGCTTTCAAAAACCAACTCCGACTCCGAATCCGACTCCAGGCAGAAATGTCGACTCCGATCAACTCCAACTCCCGACTCCGACTCCGCACACCTGGCAGGGCTGCGGAGTCGACAGATTTTCGGTGACTCCGACTCCGACTCCGGCTGGGTTTTCCAATATCGACTCCGACTCCGACTCCGACTCCGGTCACAACTGTCGACTCCGACCGACTCCGACTCCGACTCCGACTCCGACTCCGCAGCCCTGTCTGTGGGTATAGTGCTTCTCTTTGGTTGCAAAAACAAGTGTGATACCTGTTTTAAGCCCATATTGGTTCAAGAAATTAGGTAGGTGGGTAGTAGTTTTGCCAGGAAAGCATTTCAGAAAAAAACAACACATGAGACTGCGACCCTGCAGTCAGCAACCATCCCCAAAAAACAAAGCAAAAAAAGGTAATCCCTTCCACACCACCCAACAGCTGAAACCCTCGCATCAACTAGCTCCTGACGATTTAAGCATACTTTGCAGTTTGCGGTCTAGGTAAGGTGCAGACTGCAGTGTGACTGAACGCCTGATTGTCATGACCACAGACCAATACTTGAACTTACAATGAAAGGTGTCTATCCTCCACTTAAAAGCAAAGATGAATATGTATATAGAAGTATCAAATATTCAACATTATTATGGCAGCTAAACGCGCAAATCTATGATCAATGGACACCGCCTTTTTAATTAATGAGAAATTCCAAATCCGCCCACACACCACCCGTCGGAGCATTTGTATAAGATTTGAGTCTTGAAGCGCCATAAATGTAGAAGCCTTCTAGAGCTGGTTTCTCTAAACGGCCTTGAAGTGGATAGATAAAGAACGGATAAAAAACAGCTAGGCAAGAACACTGCGAATGCTGTTTCGAATAAATATAGATATTAGAGCATTTTGAACCTAAAATAAAGCTCAATAAGAAGAGTTCAGAAATTGCAAAATATTTATGACGTAGGCAAAAGGGAGCTTGGAAGGATCAAAGTCGCTGTTTCAATGAATTAGTTTCATTAATCACAGATATAAGGTTTGAAAGGACATACAAATGCCATCTTTAAAAGAATCTGTACCGAAAGATGCCACGAACCTCATGAAAATATTTCGATTATTTTAAGATTTTATGGCATCAGTAGGCTAGAGTTGCAAATTCATATGAATATGAACAAGGTTCCTCTAATATAATAATATCAAGTATAATGCGTTGCTTGCCAATGAACAGAAAATATGACGTATACTTAAATTTTCTTTTCTTTTTTTCTTATTCTTCTGCAAGATCTGACAAAAATTATACAAATGTTTCTATTTTATTATGTAGGTTACGTTTAAAAAATCATAATATTATACTTTTATATACGTTTTATTGAAATGATGCAAGAATAGTAAAGCGCTTGTAAGTGCGAGACCCAGCGTGTAAATAGAAGTTGCGTGATTGCCGTGATTGTGTGGCGAGGGGAGGCTGTAGATTGGGACGACGGTGAAAACAGGGCGCCTGGGGCGATTTGATCAAGGTTCGTGAAATTTACACGTGACGTTTGGCATGTAGAAGGCCCACAAAGGGGGAGAAGTTCCAAATGTCACGTGACTAATATGCCCTCCGGCGCCCTGTTTTCACCGGCGTCCGTAGATTGTTGGGTTATGATAAATTAGATAAGATAATAGGTTATAATTAGTCAACTGTCGACTGAAATGAGCAAAAATGCGTGAATGGAGCGTGGGTATCTTTTGCTCGTGGAACATGCCGGTCTTCACCACGACATAATAGCATTCAATTCAAACAGCTATCAGTACCTTTAAGGTCAAGGTCGCCGACCTGTGTGAGGTCATTCTTTTTTTCAAGTTGGTGACTTAAGCGTCTTTTCTGCTCAATTACAGGCAAGTAAGCATCACAACGAATTCTAGATCCTTTGCTATTGCTCAGAAATTTTGTGAAAATGATAATTTTGTCTGTTTTATGTCTTATATTTTCTGGTGCTTATGCTTTTGTCAAGTGCGGAAGAGATTATAATGAAATGTGTGGAAATATGAAAGGGTACTTGGCCTGAAGGGTGCAGTGCAGTGCCCATCATGCTCACTGTAATTTAATTCTGTCTGGTAAGTGGTAGCCTTTGGCCATAGCAACCATCCCTGACTGTCTGAGGCCTGGGCTGCAAAGTTACCACTTTGGCACACTCTATAAGTGATACAAATGAAGGTGGTCTGTTGACCTCTTCTGAGTGGAAGGGTTTGCGTAGCTGATAACCATCTTTGTGGCTATCAGTGAAATGTGATCCTTGTTTTCTGTTACAGATGGAAAATCAACAGTACTGCCTCAAGTGGAACAACTTCTCCCAGCACCTGAAGTATGCCTTCAACACCATCTGGAGCAATGACGACTCCTTCACAGATGTCACCCTGGCCATCCAGGGTGGCTTCAAGATGCGGGGCCATAAAATGGTCCTTTCTGCATGCTCCTACTACTTCAAGAAGCTGCTGGTGGTAAGCTTGTTTGCCTGGTTGGATACCTGATAACCATACTGCAATGTGTGGCTTGCAGGTTGATGAGGCTCACCTACCCAAGATCAAAATCTGCACCAATCCTTCAGAGCCGGAAAATCTGCACCACAGCGGGCTGAGAGTCTAAAAAGTTCACACTAAACCCAAAAATGACCAAGCTGAGCCCACACTGACCTCATTTCCCACACTGACCTCATTTGATGAAAGTAGCCACAAGCCTGCCATCTCCATAGTATGGAAATGAGAAATATGCACCACGTGACTCAAACAAAAAGCATATTACAGCAATACAAGAACACGCCTGTTCATGATTAGCATTAGCCTCTGACTTGGAAGCCAGGATCAGTAATTACATTGCATGCCAGTAGGTTTGTTGATAAGCCTCTGCCTGGGTCACAACAAGGGACAACCCGCGTGATTGATGGGACCACCTTTGACCTTAGCGCTGGGATAGTCTGTTTTGACTACTGCACACTCATTTAGACCCGAGAACACGCTGAATCACATGTGGAATCCCCAAAATTTTAAGAAAAATTTCCTTATCTATCTCGTTTGGTCTGTCATGTCCGTCACCAAGCCAAAACCACATTGCACCGCACCAAATCCGCACCAGCCGAACAAGCCAGCACCGACGAAATCTCGTCGAAATTGCCGTACTCTGCTGTAGACTGGCCTGGTAAGGCTCCCTTTTTCGGGTGTTGCCTTTGATAGGAAATATTGGGATGGGGTCCAAGGAAGTGAGGGCTGAGTATGTACCTAACCTAATGCCATGGGAGCAGGTCTCTATGGTCTTTTGGTGACATACAGCAAGAACGGGCTAGTGAGTGTAGGGTGAGGAGGGGGTATGGTTTGTATGTCTGGGGTGCTCACCGTAGTAGATGCTCACCGTAGTAGATAGGAAAGAGGCATAGGGAGCGGATGCTCATGGGATGCTGCCTCTTCTCAATGTCATATGACGGTCATATCTGTTTTTGAATGTGTTGATGTTTGGACTCAGTACCACATGTTCAGGCAGTTGGTTCCATTGGTCCACAACTCTTGAAGAGAAGATGTGTCTGTGCAGTCGATGTCTGGGCTTTTGCAGTCTGAGCGCATGTCCGCGTGTCCTTTCCCGGTTTGTGCTGGTCTCTAATTTCAAAAACTCTTCTCCAGCATTTACCTTGTCATGTCGATGGACCAGCTTGTAGACCTCGATCATGTCTCCCCGGCTCCTTCGATCTGCGAGTGATGTCAGTTTCAATTGGTCTAAACGGTCCTGGTATGGAAGATTGGCGAGTTCGGGTACAAGTTTTGTCGCTCTCCTTTGAATCCTCTCCAGCCTGTTGACATACTTCTGAAGAAACGGGGACCAAGCTTGAATGGCATATTCCATGTGAGGGCGTATCAGAGTCTTGACACGAAGTAAAACATTGAATATTGAATATTGAATATCGGAGACACGACAGTAAAACAGTCGTGTCTTGGCATAGTGTGATGGACGAATATTCACATACGAAAATGTGCGTTGACAAAGGTTGACATGGACGAATATATGCTCTTATGCGTAGACTTTGTAGAGACGAAAGGAGTGCGAATGAATAAAATATGCAGAGACAAATTAGATTAGTGTGACGAGGGTTGGCAATGGAATTGATGAAGCATAGATGTTGTCTGATTCAGTTCTACCGTGCTATTCCCACTCTACTGTCCTTAATTCCCACTGTCCATTGACCATATGAATTCCCAAAGTGACTCTGATTCCCCATTCCGTCTTTTCCACACAGCCAGCACATTTTTATCTTAATCTGTTCAAGTTATAATTACTCATATTGGAGAGCCATGTCTAAACCGTCCAACCTCTGACCATCCATCACTGTCTGTCTGTGTCAGGCGGACACCTCCGAGTCCCCGGTGCTGATCCTGCACGACGTTTCACGGGCCGAGCTGGAGGCCCTGGTGCACTTCATGTACCACGGCGAGGTGAACGTGACGCAGGAGGTGATACCGGGCCTGCTGAAGGCGGCCGAGATGCTGCAGATCCGCGGACTGTGCGCCGCGCCCCCGCCCAGCGCCAACAAGGTGAGGCACTGCCACGGAGGGGCGGGCGTCCGCCAACACGGGTGGCCCGACTCTTTGTGGGACTACACGACAGTCGGTAAGCGGTGACCTCATGCGTGATGCAATAACTTTCGGAAATGATTTAAATTTTAATACAATTTTTAATTAGCTTGGTATGCCGTTCGTTATGTGCCTTGCTCGTCTCTGACTGCATCCTCTCCCCTCCTCAGCAGTCGTCCGCCAGCACGACCAGCACGCCGACCAGCACGGCCAGCCGGCCACTGAAGCGGATCGCCCCTGCGCCGCCCGCCTCCGAGCCGCCGACGGCCTCCCCGGCCGCCAAAAAGGCGCGCAAGAAGGCGCCACCATCCGCGCCCCCTCCCCTGGCACCGGCTCCGGCGGACGGCCGGGGCCGCAGCAGCGTGGAGAGCGAGGAGTCACGAGACACCAACGGCGTCGGAGGTACGGGTCGGAGAATTTGAGAACTGGAGAAGCCGGTTGGGGCGGGAAGTGACTTGGGTGATGCTAAGGGTGGTTCGTGGGGAGCATTGAGAAGCGAACGCAAAGTGTAGGCGGGCCAACATTGTCCGCAGTTGTCGGTGCTCGTGTCGATGTATCGTGTTCTATTTGTGTGTGTTGTGCCTGTTGTGCTGACGTGTCCGCTGAAAGTTTTTGTGATTTGTTTCCCATTGTCTGTGTGCTGTGTCCGCCACTGAGGGACGCTGTTCTGTGGTTTGTGTGGCCGGCAGGCGGCAGCGACACCGAGGGCGACGGTCAGCTGAGGATTGACGAGGAGTCCAACGGCCTGGAGCCGGAGACGCTGCTGGATGAACAGGTGGGCGCCGTACGATGGGAGACGGGGCTGGGCAGAAAAGGGACGTGTAAGGGTCGGCCTAGACCTCTAGTTAATTTGCTTAACATTCAACAATAAGTAAATACAGTTGGATTCCGATAGTACATACATAAGGCTGGGAAGTCAAAGTGTTAAGTGGCTGGACTGTATAATCCGTAATACGAAGCTTGGTTCGGGCTGTACGACTGCAGCCGCTGGCGCTGTCTTCAGTCGGCGGTGGTGGGCTGGCCAGGCCGCTCGGTGACATCCCTACCCCCTGGTGACATCCGCAGGAGGCCGAGGGCGACGGCTGGTCGCAGGGCAGCGGCGCCACCGAGGACCAGCTGCTGTACCCGCTGCCGCGGCCCGAGCCGGACGCTGACGCGGCGCCCAGTCCCGAGGGCTTCACATTCTCATCGCAGCTCAGAAACCTCGCCGTCAAAGTCAAACTAGGTGAGTCGGCGTCGAGGGAGGCATACACAATTTTCGTCGGGAGACGACTCGCGAGAATCCCAACAACTTGTGACAACTTGTGTCATAATCTATTGTTAAGCTAACAAATCTGGATCGCAAGCGTTTGGCTCGTGTGCGTTATATCATTTGTTTCATCTTTTCAGTGTGATAACTTTCATTGACATAATGCTTTATTTTCCTTATTCACAGAGCCGAGGGTGCCCAATGATCTGGAGGCGGCAATAGTATCGTCAATGCCAAAGAACGGTAAGTCACATACTCAGGACTGTGGCTCGTACTTGTTGTCAGCCTAGGGCTCAGGACTGTGGCTGAGTGGATCTGATTTCGATAATGGGTGCACTAGCGGCATCTAATAGCACTGAATTACCACACGAGACTCTCCAAATTTCCTAAACGACGAAAGACTGAAGGAATGCTGCTATTAGAGGAAGTTCAGTGCCCACTTGCTGGAATATGACTTCACTAATACATCAACAGTCATTGGACCAACGAAAAGCGCACCGGTCGCGGCCATGTCGGCCGGTTATAGTCAGCGGTGATGTTGATATCGCTGCCACTGAGGGCTTGATATATCGCGAGAACGCGATTCATTGTGCGCTTTTCGTTGGTGCAGATGGGCGACCCTCATTGTTGACACTTCCTAAAACCCTGCTAAATAAACAAACAAATCGTTGGTGCCGACTGCGGAGTGAATGCACGTGGTACCGCGCATCCATGAAGGAAATATCCCAATCTTTCAGTAAAAACAAGCTTCAATAACAGGCAGAGGATCTTCTTGTAGATGAAGTCTGGAAGATAATCATTATATATTAACTGTATTCCATGATGATATTGACTGTATATAAGGTTTATAACGTTATATAATCCAATTTAATCTTTTATCCTGTTATGCAGTCATTGTCAGTGGCATTCCTCGAATTGCCGAAGGAAAACCCAGAAACTGGCTGAGTAATGCTTGCTCGAGACCCTATTCCTTGTTATGTCATTTTTAATTCCTTGGCTTTGCTGAGCTAAATGTAGGTGATTTTAGAATGCCTGGCGGCGGCGGGTAGCTGGGGACGTAGGAGGCGGCTATTGTGATTGTATTGCTCATTGCTAGCTGCTCGGTCGTGTGGCTAATCATCTGGTGAGAAGAAGATAAATGTTGCGTCACTAGTCGCTATATACAGGAATGCAGTATCTCACGCGCGAGATGACCCATTGACATCGCATCGGTCCTGTCCTCATCTCAGTCCTGCCAACGTCATCCTATTCCGCCAAAGTCGCCTCCGTCCTGCTGGCATCAGTGTGCTGCTGGTAACGTCGCCATCGGCAACCTGCTGACGTTTCCTGGGCCTGCTGACGTTATTCAGTCCTGCTGAATTCGCCTCAGTTCAGCTGACATGCCGATCCATTTAACGCACCGTCATTGCTGTTGACATTTCGCCCATACTGCAACCAACGCCACAGCTCCAGTCCTGCCAATGCCACTTCAATCCTGCCAGCGCCACTTCAGCCCTGCAGATGTCGCCTCAGCTCTGCACTTATTGGTCCTACCTACATCACTTCAATCCTTACAACTTTGCCACGATCCTCCTGACATCACTTTAGCCCTGCCGACGCCGCATGAGTCCTGCTGACTTCTTCTAAGTCCTGCCAACGCTACTTCAATCTGGCCAAGACTACTTTAATCCTGCTGACATCGCCTCAGTCCTGCTGACATCGCTTCAATCCTGCCAGCACTACTTCAAGCCTGCTGGCATCGTTTCCGTCCTACCATCACTTGAGTCCTGCGGACGCCACCTTAGTCCTGCCTGGTGAAGTGATCCGGAGCCCGGTATCCCGTCCGGTCCCGGCTGGTTCTGCGACGCGCTGAGGCCGCGCGCTGCCGCTGCCGACAGATGGCGCCGGCCGCGGCGATGTCGATGACGGCGGCGGCGGCGGCGGCGCGGGCGAAGTCGAGGCCATGCTGGAAGAGCAGCGTCTGCTGGCGTTCCACGAGCCGCGTCCGTGTCCGCACTGTCGCCGCATCTACCGGGACGCGGCCACCCTGCGCACCCACGTGGCCATCATGCACTCGGAAGGTGGGTGCCTCCGTCACCGTCACCGTCTTTACCAAGCACCACCGTCACTGTCATCATCACCTTCAGTGCCACTGCCACAGTCTTCTTCGCTGTCACCAGAATGTCTATTACTTTTTGTCTTTATCTCCACCTCCGTCTCCGCCATCTTCGTCCCCAGCTTCTCCGCCGTCGCCATAGTTTCTGCGCAGCTTGTTAGAGACACATTAAGACGAGCGCTGGTGGTACTATTATTCGATTTTATCTTAGCTACGCGTCGACATTTTGTAGATGGTATGTTGTCCCCATAGCTTCAACTGGGACGATTTTCCCCGAGAGTGCTATTATTCTCCGAATTGGTCAAACGATTACATGGGTCAGCGATTGATCGGCCGGAGCCAGTACCCGCACTTCGCCATTAAAAATGTTAAGCTTGTTCAGCCCTGTCCACTAGTAAAATGCATAGACCGTTCATGCCGCCCGCCGCCTACGCACGTTCGGGCTTTCCCGATGTGGAATCCTTGTTCAATGCATTCACAATCGTGTCACCTTGAGCCTGTGTCAGCATACGACCCTTACCTTTGCCTGTTCGATGTTTGCACTGTCCATGCTCCTCCCTCTCTTTCTCGCCCTCCGTGCTTCCCTCCGGTTCTCAGCAGTCCCGCCCTCCTCCCCTCCCTGTGTCCTGACCTGTCTCCAGCCCGGCGCCGGCGCCGGTGCCGACCGCTGCCCGGGTACGTGCCTTTGGTGGTGCCCCGACCGGTGAAGCGGGCCTTCCCGCCGCTCCAGCGCCGTTCGCCAGCAGCTGGTGCCGGCCGCGCCGCACAAACCCGGCCCCGCGGCCGGCCGCCGAAACACCTGCGTACGTCTTTATGAAGAGCAATTGCGCTCGTGAAAACGCTAGCATTTCTTGATTCGTTCGTGATTCATTATCAAATATGCACGCATGAAGACGTGCAAAGGCTGCTTGATTATCGTAACGTTGTGTATATCCTTGAAACGGGCGCGAGTGTGTCATGCTGTTTCCTGTTCCGTGATGTTCCTATGTGTTACGGCGCTGTTCCGCGGTCCGTCCTACGGTGTGTTGCCATGCTCGGTGGTACCGGCTGGATGGTGTGCGCTATGCCTGGTCCTAATTGTAACGTACCCGGCCGACCGCTCTTCGTGGCAGCGCGGCCCGGGAACGCGGACCGACCGAGTGACGACGGCGGCTGCCGGCCGTCCACCGAGACCTGTCCTTGGCCCACCTCTGGTACCCCACTCGCCCGATCCTCATCCTGTCCGGCGCCCCCGCTAGGCGGCCACATCTCCCTCCCATCAGGCACCACAATCACTAGGTCCATCTCCTGCGCGGCGCCCCCGCTAGGCGTCCACAGCTCGCCATCTTCCTGCTCCACACTCACTCGGTCCACGGCGCCCATCACGGTGCCCCCGCCATGCACCTACACCCCACCCTCCTTCGGCAACACACACACCCGGCTCACCCCGGCGCCCCTGTCAGACGCCCACACCCCGCTCTATTCCGATACCTCATTCACTTGGTCCACCCTGACACCCCGTCTGGCGCCTCCACTAGGCAATCAACTCTGTCCCGACGCTCAGTCCTCCAACTGCAACGCGCTGTTTGGCGTTCTTCTAGGTCCCTGGCCTGTACTTATCGCTGATACGACACTCACTTGGTGTACTCTGAGGCCACGTGCAGCATCGCCAGGGATCCGGCTTCCGCCCGCCTCCGACTCTGCACTCCCGCAGGCCCCTCCAACCTTTCCGGCCTCGCCGACACCCTGCACATCGCCCCCACCAGACGCTCGAACCCAGCCTACTGCTGGCTCTGCAAAGGCACTCTCTTTGTCCTCCCGGGCGCCCTGTGCGGCAGCGCCGTTTGAGGCCTCCCTTCTATCCATCCCTGTCTCACTGCCCACTTTGTCTGTCCCGGAGCTCTATGTGAAGGCGCCGTCAGGGGTCCTCTGTATCACGAAACAGACTCAGCCCACCCCTGCGCATTGTCCGATGGTCTCGTCAGGGGCCCGTCCTCCATCCAACTCTGTCACAGCACGCTCTGTGTCCGTCCCGGCGGCCTGTCCGATGGTTTCACCAGGGGCTCACTTCGTAATCACTTCTGTCGCGCCACATACTCAGTCCACCTCGACACACCGTACGGCGCTCTCGCGAGGGACCCGCCAGCCATCCACCTGCGCCACGACACAGACTCGGTCCACCCCGGCGCCCCATGCGGTGCTCCCGTCAAAGAACCATGCCTTATTCACTCCCACCTCGCCACAAACTCTGCACTCCCCGGTGCGCTGTGCAGTGTTTACGCTGGGAACCCACCCTCAATCCACCTGTACCTCAACTCCAACCCGATCCACTCTCTCTTCCTGTACGTCGATCTCGCCGAGACCCTCCGTAAGGCGCCATCGGCGGCGCGCGACCGCCGAGCGTCCGCGCGTGCTTGTGCTCCTGAGCAGCAACGTGCGGCTGCGTGTCACTCCTGCTCCTGCTCCTGGCGCCCGGCGGGCTGCCATGGTGCCGCCGTCGCCTCCTGCTCCTCACAGCGGACCGCAGGTGAGTTGTCCGTGGCGGTCAGGATCTGATCTGACACACCCATTCCCAGAGTGGTAGGCAGTGTTATATATAACACGATGTGACCTCGTTGATCCCCGTGGAGGCTGTGCCAGAAGCCAAATATCCTTTATAATTTGTCTCCAGTCGCGAATGGCAGATTAACCATGCGTTCGATGTCTCTCGGACGACAAAGATTCTACGCCGCTCGGCCAATCACGGTTCATAACCGCAGCCGAGCCCCCGCTGACCTAGAACGGGATTGGCCGGACGACGTAGAATCTTCGTCGTCCAAGAGACATCGAACGCAAGGTAAGGCTACCCGATCGATACCTAGCCGACCTTACACACGTTCCTCAGTTCTGCTGTGTGTCTCGGATACTAATGCGTATCGAGAGATACTTAGAACGTCGGCTCTTCATAGTGTGCTCTTCCTAGACGCGAATTCTGCCTCTGTCGTTACTCGCCGTGTCACGTGTTTGACGACGTTCCTCCGTTTCAGTTGTGGACCCCCTCTCGTGCGGCTGCGGCGCTACATTCCGCACCAAACACGAAATGTATGTGCACAAGAAAAACGGCCACCAGAACAGCTAAGTGCCGCCGCTGTGGGAAGCTCGCCAGGGTGACACTGAGCGGCGTGCGGGCCTGCGGGGCTGAGTGCCCCGGACGGCCGGTCTTCCCGGGACCGATCTTGGTGCCCGGCTCTGAACGAACTCTGGTGTCCAGCCCTTGACACACTCTAGTGGCTGGAGGTACTCCGCGAATCCTCGGCGACGCAGTGACTGTGTGCGCGCGGCGAGTACCTTACGTGTGCTCCGGCGTCTCTGTGTTGGTGTGTGGGGGCAGCCGGGTGCTCCGGGCAGGGCAGACGGCCGCTCCGGTCCCGGCGCCGGGGGCTGCTCTGGAGCAGCTCGAACGCTAGCCCGCGAGGCGTCTAGCGTCGATATCGACTATCGGTACTACCCGTGCTGAACTATCGGTACGGCCAATACCGACTTGGATCTCCGCCTCCGCGGAAACATTCTTATGAAAGCGCGAGTGTGGGCGTATATGCGTGAGGCGTGCGTGTGTGTTGGTGCGTGTGCTTGTGTGTTTAGCTGGTAACTATACGTGCAGGCAGGATACATGTGTGCATTGGACGCAGCTGTCGGCGAGGAGGTGATGTGTCTCACGAAGCGCGGTGTTGGCTCGCTCAGACCCACGCGGTGGTACGTTTCGCTCAGCTCCAGCGCCGTGACGAGGTTCGCCGCCGCAGAACCACCGAATCCCGCGCCCCGCGATCGCGTAGTTCTTCGTTTCTCATTCATTGTCAATACAGCATCGAAACAAATCAGTGTCGAGTTTATCCGGGTTACGAGCCGTCCGTGCGTAGTGGCCAGGATAAAGTCCGACTTTTAGCCGCCTGTGTTATCCATCGTTGTTCGGCTGATGACCCCGCAAACAATGTAAGAGCATGCTGATTAGCATCCTTTTGCTAATGGTGCAGTGTTAGATGGGTGGTGTAAGTGATATGACTAGTCTTATCAAATGAGGGGCAAAGAAACTTCGATAGAATTATCGGCAGTGAATTGGGACCCTGTCATGCTATTACCTGTTCAATGCCATGATCCTGCGGCACAGCTGAGCTATCCAAACTTAAATCTTTTTTTTTTCAGTTTTCAAACCAAGTCTATGCTTTAGGACTTAGGAAGGTACTGCACATGAGATGTTTTGGTTTGAACGAACAATTTGCCTGTATGTGCAGCCCACCGCTAAAGTAATGTGTGGTTTTACCAATCTCAACGGATGGCTTTGACCGACGATTTTTAAATGCGGACTGATTGAAAAGAAGACGTCAATAGATAAACTTGTAGCTGCAAGGGTGAAGATACATGTAAGCTACATTTAAAGTCTCGTTACAGTCTGGCTAATCGTTCCTAGGCTTCAGAAGCAGAACATACCCATGACTGAAACCACACATTACTTCTGCTGTGGACTGTACATACCCGCTAATCCTGTTATTCATTTTGGAACGAACAGTCGCCTGTATATACTCGTAATCCGTGGTAGTCATTTTGGTTATTAGCGAAGTTGTATTGCATTTCGGTGATGTATCTAACTTTGTAAGACAGTTGCTCCAACAGAAAAGTTGGGGAGGTGTTGGACATGGCTAGCGCCACTTCTATTGACCGGCAGCCGTCATGGCTGTGGTGCAGGGTGCAGGTGGTTGGGCCATGGATGAAGTAGTACCACGGTGAAGTAGTAGATGAAGTAGTAAGTATGGATAGGTAGTAGGTAATCTATGGTTGGGCTAAGGCAAGCACGACTAAGCTGGGGTGTCTCACGAGCACATGTTGGTATGAGCACACATGAGAGTCTGAGACACGGGCATGAGTCACTGCTTGTAGCAAAAGGTTGCTCAATCGATTCGTAAGTAAAAGGCAGTTTTTTAAATCTGCGACTTTCCGACCTGTCGGCTGTCAGACTACGACTTGTATAAATCGGACCTGTCAAAGGTCCGATAGATCTATAGATGGCCTTGGTCAAAGGATGAGTAATGGTATTATCCATTGGAATCTTTATGAATCTCGTCATTATCCTTTGAAATAAGAATTTAGTGGCGGTGTGCTAATTTACGTCTAGACATCTACTGCGCACAAGTGTCAAAATATTGCATGTGGTGGTGTTGCTGCGCTGCGCATTATTTCTTTCGGTGGTGAAGCTTTGGCACGTGGTGCTGGTGGTCGCCGTGTTATTCTATGACGCTATGACCGTGGTGGAGTTCAGTTTCATCCGTTTCATCCGTGGTCATCTGTACGCATTCTCATTCACCACTCCATTGAATAAGCTATAAACTTGTATTCGTCTTGGATCATCATTCTGTGCCACCACTACCAGTAAGTTTGCTGTTCAGATTCTCTTTTAATTTCAGTAGGCGGAACTATGGTCAAGCGTACCCATTTTTGGGAACGCATTTTCGTTCCCATGTTTGGGAACGATAAACCCAAATATGGGAACGCCATGTAGGCATTGTTTAAAACAAGAAGAAAAACCGTGAAATGACGTCCAAAAAATATAAAACGATTGTGAACCGCCTGATATTTGTCTCAATATTGTTGGGAAAGAGTTTGGTATTGTAAGGCCCATTGTAGCTTCAAATCGTTCCTCTATTTCTAAAGCAGTCCACCGCCCGGGCCGCGTGCCCAAATTTGGGAACGCTCTCGTACACTGGCGCTGCAAGCGTTCCTTATTATAGGAACGGCGTACCCAAAATTGGGAACGATTTCACCGACGCCTTTCACGGGCTCTTTTCATTAATAAGCATCACGTTCAATGCCGCAGGTTATTGTTAACGCAACAATCATAAGATGACCTTTCCGGCAAGACCGCCGCATGTTTCGCCGGGTCTTCTGCGCTCTTATTCCCGTCGATCCCGCAGCGTGCACGCCCCCCTCTGCAGGATTACTTAATTCACAACGCTCAGCGATGTTCAACAAGGTCTTCCATGCCTATATACACCATCCACGCCGAGGGTGGAGGCATGTAAAACACCTGTCTGTTTAACACTGATAGTTGACGAGCACAAGTAAGCATCCAAAAATGGGAACGCTGAAATGTTTCACTCTCAAAACACCTAGTCCCAATATAAATCTACTTTTTTCCTTTCTTAATGAGTGTAGGTGGCAAAAAGCCTGGTAGGATGGGCACGAGAAATGATCAAAATTAGCATAAAAATTATAAATAAGCCACACAGGGCGACCTGCATAAAAGAAATTCCCCCAAAACGATCGTGCTTAAAAATACCGAAGGCAAAAACCACGCTCATGACGCTCCTTAAAAGCAACGCTAAACAGCTAGCATCCAAATAAAATATGTCTTTCAGGGTTGATAAAATACAGCTGAATAATTTTCAACCGCTTAAACTGAGTTTACAACAGTAGTTCGGTAAATTCACTCACGTTCCACGCGGTCGTCCGCCCCGACACCAAAAGTCAACAATATTACCTCGGGACCGTCCGCGTCTTCGCTTGCATTTGTCAGCATCTGGTGTCGATAGTATGAAAGTTCATAACCAGGCGAAAATTATTATACTTTACCTCAAACTAAAAAATGCTTCATTTTCCTTAAAATTGCATGTTAAATGTCGTATAACCCATATTTCCACCATTCTGTCATTTTTAAAAAATCATTAAAAATATCATTCCACGGTCAATTTCCTTGTTCCACGGTCAGATTAAAGATAACTTTATGGAGATTTAGTAGATACTTAAATCAGCTTGCACTTTTTTGAGACGTGATGCACTTATGAGTTTTAGTGGGCGAACGGCCGAAAAATTGCCTTCCGTTCTCATAAATGGGAACGCCCGTTCCCAAAAATGGGAACGTTCCTATATTTGGGTACTCATGACCATAGTTCCGCCTACTGATTTGTTTCACTCAACTGTTTTGATTTAATTTACTCTACAGTTTAGGTACCTACCTACTTTTTCTGGTAAATAATTTTTAGTATTGGGTTTTGGACACATCTAGGGTTGTTATCAATTATATTTTTATAGCTAGACAAACAGCATCGCCATCAGCAGCCGTGTCGTAGTAACAGCAAGCAGCAATGAATGATTGTGGGGAAGGGACATCAAATGAAGGTGGAATCCTACCACTCTTCAGTGTTCAAGGCTGGCTGTCACTATTCAGTGCTCACTGCATCTAAAGATTATGTTATCTATATACCGTGGCTCACTGCATCTATAGACTATGAGTGTATATGAGTAAGCTGTGCACTTATTATGGGTAATAAGCACACAGCACAGATGCTTGTGCATTGGAATGCCTAGCATTTGTGCACTTCAACTTTGTAATCAATAATCATTGTTATTTCAGGGTCAACTATGGATATAATGGAAGGACAGTTCAGTGATGCAGATGATGATCAAACAGCACTGGAATCATCCAACATTTCCAACAAGTAAGGCAAAATGTGATGAATACAGACTCTGCCCCAAATTGTTTTAATGTCTGCTGGATAGTGACTAATGTGTTGGCAATTAGATAACTTTTTATCTGTTTATCATGTTTTCATTGTTTCATAAAACTAAGGATCAGCTAATGCTACTAATGTTATTGATGTTATGTGTCTTATAAATGTTTGAATATAATGGTATGAATGTTAGTGTTACTCTGCAGCGTTTTGATTGCTCATTCTCACTTGTGTGGTCTTTACATGCCAGTATATTGCTGCAGCTACTTATACTATTGCGGCAGTTTTTTTATAGAAGGTGGGTAGATTATAGGTATGCAACATGTATGATGCAACACAAGTTTTGCTTTTTCCCATTTTAACCTTGTACTTGTGTTCAAATGTTTGAAGGGTTTGAATAAGTTGTAAAGAAATAATGTGAATCAAATTTAGGAGTCAGCCGCTGTGTTGCATCATGTAAGGGCTCCCTGTTTTACTAGTCTGACTGACCATTTCTGTTTCTGTCCCAGGCAGGGTGCATTTCAGCCAGCAGTGTCTGCTGTTACTGGAGGCTTGGCTGAACTGAGCACACATGCCTCTGAGTTGTCCGAGGAGGTGTCAAGGGCGACCAAGGAAGACACAGTCTTTACAGATGACCAGGACCTGGATGAAGACTACCAGAGTGATGAGGATGCTGAGTTCTATGACTGGGATCCATCCTGCAAGAAGGGTGGGTGTAGCTGCTGGTGATCTCTGTAGATCTCTGTAGTCTTGTTGATTCAGGATCAATTGCTTGTATGGGTCATGATTCATGTCTCTATCTGTCAGTTTTATAATTCAAATAGGAACTAGGAAGACATTCAAATCTGGACAAAGTACAATGCTTTAACATGTAGAAGATCAAATAAAGGCGTGTTTTTTGCCTTGAGCAGTTTGTAGCCTTATTTGTGGCAAGCTGTGTTTGCTGTGGCAAATGTATTTGTTCTTGTAAATCCCTACAGTCCAAATTATTTGTGAGTCTTATCCTGTTTGCTGTTTGAAGAGAGATCTTGATTGATAGATATGATGCTTTTCAGATTTGACCAAGGAGTATTTGTCTCATCGTGGAGCCTCACAGGCTGGTGGAACTGCGGGAGGCGGTGGCAAGAACTTCCAGCCGTCAAAGAACCTTATGATGCGCTACAGCAACCGTATCAACCTGGACCGCTACGACGGCCCGCGGGTATCGCACGCCGTCAGGAACCAGATCTCTGAGGCAGCCAAGAGGGATGACTCGGCCAGGTAGGCATCACGCTGACTTGTACAGAGGTAGACTGTCGAACGTGGGTGTGGAAGTCGGGTTTGTTTTAATGTCTCCGTGGCGGGAGGAGGACGTAGCAGGCCCTATGGGTAGGTATGTCAGTATTATCAGGGACAAAATAAGCAGCGGGCTTTTACGGTTTCATGGTATCGCCGGGGGTTCTTGCTAGCGGACCGTCCTATAGGTACAGTTACACGTATCGAGCAATGCTGCATCTTACACTGGGCGGTGGCCTCATAGGGCATTACGCCGGCCCGTGCGCTCTCTGCTTACCGGTACACCCACCGTCGTCTCGCCAGGATCCGCACCAAGGACAAGAAGGACCGTGCCACTGTGGAGCAGGTGCTGGACCCGCGCACCAGGATGATCCTCTACCAGCTGATGGACAGGGAGTACTTCACAGAGATCAACGGCTCCGTCTCCATGGGCAAGGTAGGTAACGGCCGATGAAATGATAGAACAGATAGAGTGACAGCTAGGAGTGGGAAAGATTTCAAGATTTCAAGAGAGAGAGAGAGAGAGAGAGAGAGAGAGAGAGAGAGAGAGAGAGAGAGAGAGAGAGAGAGAGAGAGAGAGAGAGAGAGAGAGAGAGAGAGCGAGAGCGAGAGCGAGAGCGAGAGCGAGAGCGAGAGCGAGAGCGAGAGCGAGAGCGAGAGCGAGAGCGAGAGCGAGAGCGAGAGCGAGAGCGAGAGCGAGAGCGAGAGCGAGAGCGAGAGCGAGAGCGAGAGCGAGAGCGAGAGCGAGAGCGAGAGCGAGAGCGAGAGCGAGAGCGAGAGCGAGAGCGAGAGCGAGAGCGAGAGCGAGAGCGAGAGCGAGAGAGAGAGAGAGCGAATTGATGGATAAATGAAGATTGATTTCATACTGTTGTGCTAGTGCCGTCACGGATATTTTCCTCGCACCACTCTCGTATGCAAGGCTCATCCTCTCGCCGTGTGCTGATGCTTTCGCTAATTTCCCATTTTGTCGTTGTTTGCAGGAGGCTAACGTGTTCCACGCCAGCGGCGCTCCCCCGCTGAACGAGGATGGCACGGGCACAGAGCGCGCCGTCAAAATCTACAAGACCTCCATCCTGACATTCAAGGACAGGGAGAAATACGTGGCCGGCGAATTCAGGTACTACACTCACAAAGACGCACGGGCTTACTTCAATTGCGTTCAATGCATATATGACACATAGGTAACACAATCTTTGCGTCATTCAGTGTAGTTGTGTGTTGTAGATTGCCTTCGCTGCCTTTTCACATGAGCCTTGTGAAGCTTATTTTTCTACATATTTGCCTATAAGACTTCTCAGTTCTCATATTGTGCTGTGTCACATCCAGTCTTATAAACTCATAACAAATAGCTGATGGTGGTCTTCCTTTTCCCCATCGCAGGCATCGTCACGGCTACAGCAAGCACAACCCGCGCAAGATGGTGCAGACATGGGCCGAGAAGGAGATGCGCAACCTGACGCGCCTGACGCGTGCCGGCGTCCCGTGTCCCCAGCCCGTGCTGCTGCGGAGTAATGTGCTCGTCATGGGCTTCATCGGCGAGCAGGGACGCGCCGCGCCCAAACTGCACGTCAGTATAGAGAGTAGCTCGGTCCGGCCGGTCTGTGGAGGGACGCCGCTGTGGGGTCGTCTTTCAGGGGTGCATTGAAAGTTTGTTGATGCAGTTGAATAACAGTGTGTTCTGCTTCATCTGGAACCTGCCTGACTTGATGCATATTGCCAAAACAATCTCATTTATTTTGTTTCGACTTTCAGCTTCTTCTTTGTGAATTCTTAGGTCGGTTTTAAATTAGGAAGCACTGGGGAATGTTTTGAAAACGTTTCACGATCTCCAAATGCTCAGTTTATCGCCTATTTTTACGAGAGTCTGGAGCGCGATAGATACAGACCGGGACCGATCGAGGTCAGAGATTGGTACGTATATTTGCCAGTCGTTCAATGGCGTTTCTCCTGCTCACTTCCCTCTCCCTTCTGTCGACAGGACGCGTCCATCAGCAGCTCGAAGGCGCGCGAGCTGTACCTGGACGTGGTGAAGATGATGCGCACCATCTACCACGAGTGTCGGCTGGTGCACGCCGACCTCAGCGAGTACAACATGCTGTGAGTTACCGCCGGGGCGACGGCATTGGTGGGCGATGGGAAGGTGTGCAGACAGAGATGTTTCGACTCTGAATGGCCAGTTCGTTTAGTAGCTGCGTCATATGTGGGCGGCTGTGCTGTGCGTAACACAGATGGTGAAGCGTTCGCCTGCCTGATCTCTCACCCTTCCTTGATCTTCCATGCCATTATGCTCTCTCCCTTGCTCTCCCTTCCACACAATTTTCGATCGTTTTCTACGGTGCGGGCATAACCAGCTGACGTGGTGTCCGTGTCTCTGTTTCAGGTACTTCAAGGGCCGTGTGTACATCATTGACGTATCACAGTCGCTGGAGCACGACCATCAGAACTCGCTGTTCTTCCTGCGCAAGGACTGCACCAACATCACCAGTGAGGCTGATGGGAAGGGGAGGCCGAACTTAACATCCCAAAGTTCACACGTGCACACGCAGCTCATATGTTGTGCTCTGAAATATACGGCCTTCGGTAAACTTTGAAATCAAAATACAATTGCTGATTTAGAGCTGCGCAATATTGCAATTAAATATCCTGCCGTTCACATCCTGTGCTGGGGTTTAGGCTGTCCGATTACCGGGAGTCATTGGTACTGCAGTTACCGCTGCTCGTTTGATGCGGCCGCTCTCTCCGTTCATTGTCTGTCTCAGCATCTGACCTCCTTTTCCCCGTGTCCGGCAGACTACTTCACCCGACTGCAGGTGGCCACCATGACCGTCCGAGAGCTGTTTGACTTTATCGTGGACCCCAACATCGGGGCCGACAACCAGGCCGACTACTTGTCGCGAATGATGGCCGTGACGGCCGAGCGCGGCCAGCTCACCAACCAGCAGATCGTCGACGAGGAGGTCTTCAAGAACGCCTACATACCCAAACGGCTCGACGAGGTTCGTTTGGTTGTTTGCTTGTGTTGGTAAATTTCTGACACGTGGTGGTTCGGTGGAAACCGCTCGGCCACTTAGCCGTCAGCTCCGTGTCCTTGGAACGTTTTCGACAGCTATGTGCTGTGTGATCTTGTATCGGTTTTCATCTTCTGGCTCTGAGGAAGCTTTTGTTCATTGGATTTACTAGGAAATAAAAATGCCCTATAATGAATTATGAATGGCTTGAGTTAGACAAAGAAGTCAACCAGTGATAAAACGATAACTGTGTTTACTCTGACCAATATCACTCAAGTCCACTTTTCATTCTTCGTTGTGCTCGCTTTCCGTGGGTTTATTGACTCAACTTCAACGATCGCCCTCCAACAGGTGTTTAACGCCGAGCGTGACATAAAGCAGGCGAAGTCTGGCGAGCGTGAGCTCATCTACTCGACCATCACGGGCATCAAGCCGGACCTGTCGGCCGTGCAGCTGGTGCCCACGCGGCTCGGACAGGTCAGCGAGCGGTCCTGGGACGAGGGAGAAGGCAAATTGGTGGTATTGGGATGGGACTGGCCAGCGGGATCGGGCGGTAGATCAGCGGTCCAGGGGAGAAGCTGTGCCGGTGGATCGATGGCGTTGGGAAGAGGGCTCTGCGGGGCTCTGTGGCGTCAGACGGTTCCCATTAGACAGTGGATACGTTCTGAGTGTGTGATGTCTGAATCATTCCAGCATACACGCTGTATGTAACGTCAGACACCCACTCGCCCAACTCGAGTATTGACTATTTCACACTCTGTTTATGCCTCCAGACGGCGGGCCACTCTGAGGGGGAGGAAGGGGAGGAAGGTGATGCGAGCGGCTCCTCGGGTGAGGAGGACAGCGAGGACAGTGAGGACGAGGACGGCGGCTCAAAGTTCGTCAACTCACGCCGGCCCAGGGACGAGTCGCCTGACAGTAAAAAGGTGAGCGTCAGTTGACTGGCACTGTCCGTCGAGTACAATGCATCCTAATAACCGTGACCGGCTGCAGACAATTTACTAATTACAAAGCTCAGCCGACAACTTCAGTTAGTGCATCTGGGCGATGTTAATTAATATTCGGGAGATAAATTGTTTGTCATTTGTGTACCGGACTCTGCAAATGTCACATAGCTAACGTCTGATCGTGTTTCAGGAGAGAAAGAAGGCCGTAAAGGAACAGAAGGCAGAAAAGCGGAAAAGCAAGGTGAAAAAGCACATCAAGAAAAGGAAAGAGAAGGAAAACAAAAAGAAGTAGTGCACCTTGTTGAGTACTGATTTATAAGAATTGTTTACATATATTGTTCTCAGATGCATCTCTCGGGTAAGCAGAAGGCGATGGTCTGCCATTATGGTCGCATCTTGTCGATTCAGGCGGGGTATGTCTCCTCTCCGATCAGGGGTCTGCTGCCCACTGGGCTACTCAGGGGGGCGGGGCAGAGCCTCCGGGGACGACCTTTGTGGCCAGCCCGGGCGGGACAAACGGCGGGCTTATTTGCTGCCTGCTGGTCCCGAGGGATTGGGTTTACCCTAAGAGAACGGTGTGCTATTCAACTGTGTCCAGGCTGGGCGGAGCAAGCGCTGGGAAGGGGGTCAATTGTTGTCCAGGCGGGTTTGGTCTGCTGTCCACTGGTTACCCAGGGGCGGAGTAGACCACACACAATGCAGGGAAGGAAGTTGGCTCCGCTAGCTGAAGGCATGACCTGTGGGTGGGACATGAGGTGCCTTCCGCACTTTGTGCTATGGTGTGTCTGTGTCAAGGTGTCGTCTTCTCGCTGGGTGTGCGCTCCACGTTAGTCTAATTTATTGTTGGTCCGGTTTTAGCAACATTTTGTACCATGTTCATGACTGTTTTAGTCATGCCCATTGACAAAATACAACCCCAGTGACGTGATTTCTTTGAATGTGGGATGTCTCAACTATTGGTATTAGCTCTTCTCCTTAACTTCATGCTGTAGTGGTCGTACTATGGAAGATAACTATGACATATTCGCTTTCCGATCAGGATTACCGATGTTACCACATTTCCCTAGCGTTCTTCACATACTCGTATATTGCATCATATCATTGTGCACCACAACTGATCCCATGTTATACCTGAATCCCAGCCCACACCTAGCACAGCGCACTGGATTGCACGAACATTGAATTGCACTAACACTGGAGATATTGCACTTAGCGCCCATCAGCGGACTGGGCTCCGCAACTCAGTGTGTCCCGGTCCCGATAACGGGCGCTGCAAAAGTACAAACTGGCCCTGTCGGTCATCCCACCGTCCTAGTTAGGCAGTTTGGGACCGGAGAAGTCTGCGAGGTCCGCCGCGTATCGTCCGTCCCCTGACTGTAGCAGTGTACCCGTCCGTCCCCTGTGACCCGCCGCCGCCCAGCGCCGTGTCCTATGATAGACCATAGGGTCGGCCGGCGCTGGCGGCTTCTCGGCCGCGCTACTGACTCGCTCAGCTCGCACTCCGCGAGCCGGGAGTGGCGCGCGACTTTCGACAGCAGTACCCCGCTCTGTCTGCTGCTCAGTGTATACTGCTGGTCAGCAGATTCTGCTGTTCAGCACGTCCTGCTGTTCAGCACGTCCTGCTGATCAGCAGGGCTCCGACTCCGGCTCCCTATCCTGCTGCCACTGGCGGCCGCTGCGCAGCAATCCCTGTCGACAGGAGTTGAGGTCACACGGGAGCAGCCGGCGATTGGTACGGTACAGTTCGCATCAGGTCCGTGCAGATTCGCTGAACTGAGAGGCGTTACAGTATTATTCTTGGTCCAGCGAATGGTCTGATTTGTTGCTTAGCTGTAATGAGACCTCAGCGATGGGCGAACCATTCCCATTCCTTTCACAGGCCACACCCCAGTTGAACGCTTTCGACCGATACGGAGAATGCAGCCAGGCACATGTGCATGGTCCTATCTACTCACTACTGTGATTGTTCGCAGAAGACGGATGGGGCGATGAGCTGGGAGTCACAGTCAAAGTTTCGTGCTTGATGTGAAAGCGTAAAAGCTTGATGTAAAAGGCTGTATGTAAAATGTAAAAGCTTGAGCAAACTCTGAGTCATCATGTCTCATGATTGTTCATTGCATGATCCACGGCCATAGATCCAAGGTGGGACGGCCAAAGAGGAGACCACCGCTACAGGTTTTGTACAGGGACACAAGAGAGCACTGTCACGGGTACCCAGGCAATCCATGCACAACTTTGAGTTGCATAGTACCTGGCCTCTGTTTTCGAGCGGCTGGCGCAGAAGGAGCCATCGTATTCGTGCACATGTGCCTATGTAATGTATGCGCGGAGGATTCCCAAAACATGCTCCGGGTAAGGGAAGAAAGCATGCTGGTTATAGGACACGAACGCACCCGTTTCAATTTTGTGAGCTGTCTGAGCACACTGTCCCTGCCCATGCACGTAGACGAGGCCGGGCCGTCCCTGGCGGACGTCCCTCGTAAGTTGTGTTTACTGACCGCCTCGCTAGATGTCTCGCTCACCGATTGGGAGGCCTCCGAGCGATCGGAATCTGAAACAGCCACAAGCGCAGCCCTCCGGAGTCACTCGGCCTCCGCCAGTCGACCGTCGCGGACATCTGAAACCGGGGCATGTGAGGTCACCGTCTGGGGCCGGCGCTCCGGACCCCGGCGCGGACCGCCGCACGGACTAAAGGGTCGGCCAGGGATGCAGACCGACAGAGTCTCAGAATGCGGCCAGGCCAAGGGTCGCCGGAATCACGCAGATTGGTACACGGCTCTTGGGCAGACTGAACTCCGCAGGCGTTATTCGATTCGCGAGGTGTGGCAGCTCAGCCTGTGTACTGGGTAACTAGGTACTGCTCTCGCTACCAGGGCAGGCACAACGTTCAGGCATGATCTATGGCAAATGGCAGCACAAAAAAAAACAGAATTCAGGAAAAATATGAAAACTATTTACATACAGACATGCAAAAACACACCGTTTTTGCATCCAGATTATCTACAGGTTGGCGATATGCAGAGGACAGCGTTACAGCTTTCAAACATTCTACGCTTATTCCAGTCTTGTTTGGTACAAAGATGTTGAGGCGGCTCTAAAGGTCGATCCGGGGCCGGCCTGTGCCAGCGGCGCTCTCTAATACTCACCTCTGCTGGCGCCGTCCGCCGTATCAGCCGCCTCCGACCGCTCCTGGGACCCGGACGAATGCTCCGAGCCCGTGTCCTCCCGGTCTATCGCCTCCTCCTCCTCATCCTCTCCCTCTTCCTCCCGGTCCTCGCGGTCTTGGGCCTTATGCACCGGCGGTGGTGCGCCGGCCGACTCATTGTACAAATGAGGTGGCTCCTCGTCCTCCTTATCTGTCCCATTGTCCCTCCGGGAGCGTCGCCGCGCCGGCGGTCCACCCGCCCGCTCAGTGTCGCCGTCCGCGCCGCCATCCGGCGCGTCCTCAGTAGAACCCGGTGATTGCGCAGCCTCCCGGCCCACAGCGCTCACTACGCGAGAGCCGATGTCTCGCAGGGCCTTCTCTGTGGAGACGGGCGGGTAGACTGGGATGTCGCCGGCGGCGGCGAGCAGTGGCAGACTGTGCGCGTGGCTCAGATAGGCCAGGTGCGGCTGGCTGAGCGGCACCAGGGCCACGTTACCGTACTCGGGAAGGAACAGCACTTCGCTAGCCGTGATCAGAGGTACGGAGGAGCCGAGAGCGCGCGCTGCCGCTCGTGACGACGAAGATGAGGAGAACTTGCCGTCGGAGGATGCGGCGTAGTAGGCGGCGACTCGGGCCTTGAGCGGCGAGTGGCTGCGGTAGCGGGGGACGGTACGAGAGTTTCGCCACTCAGACACGCCGGACCTGGGGGCAGCAGCGGGGTGCGAGGTCAGCCCCAACTCCCAAGATACAGAAACATGAAAGCATGCTACAGGTTTTGCAATGACAAGCGAAAGACAGCCCTGTGACAACGGAGAGGTTCCACAACGGAAGGAAAGGGGAGCTGTATTTGAGCTCATGAGGTTATGGGGCTGTTCCAAGACTTGCATTCTCATGTCGTTACCTGTTTGTATCAGTCCGTTTGTCGCGGCTGGCACGGTGCTCGGCCGACCAGTCCGGTGGCCCCGTGTCTGTGTCCGAGCACGATTCGTCCTCGTTCCTCAGCTGCCTCTCCCTCCGCCGACGGGCGCCGCCGCGCGACACCAGCAGGTCCTTCTCCGTCTGCTTCAGGTACACCTTCTCCGGCTGACACACGGTAGAAAGAGGAGGGACATAATGGGTCAGAACACACACTGGTCGGCGGGGTCAGAGCACATCGGGGCATCAGGATCAGGGTATGTGTAACGGAATGGCACGCTGAGGTCTCTAGACACTGAAGACTCTAGTTATGGTTTCTAATAAGCGTCTCCAGTGGCACTCGCATGACCCGTTCCACTCGTCTCCCACCTCTCTGACCCGTCCCCGCCCTTCCGTGGTCGTTTCTGGCCACCGCCGTTACTGGGCACCGCCGCCGTCTCCTCTCGGCGTCCCTGACCAGCCCACTGACCTGCGGTGCGTTCCAGCGCGGCCGGTCCTCGATCTTCAGCGGCCTGGCCCGCGCCTTGGAGCGCTCCCGGCGGCGACCGTGTCGTGTCGGCGGCGTCTCAGTGCCCACTGTGACATCCCTCCGTTGGACCAGCTCGGCCGGCCTCTGGCGCCGACCCGGCTCCGTCTGTGTGCCGAACTCACAGCCAGAGCTAGTTCTGTCGCCCCGGTACTTGGTGGGTGTGAGCACCCGGTCCTCTATGTAGAGCCGCCCCAGGCCGGGCAGCGGCTGGCGGCCGGAGCCGAGCCGGTCCTCGGTCGCCGCCGGCTCAGAGCGGCGCCGGTTCTGCAGAGGACTCAGCCGCGCCCGGCCGCTCGGACCGTTCGGCCGGCTCGACTCGCTCTCTCCACTGCTGGAGTTGCTCGGTCGGGAGGTGAGCCTGTGGGAGGTGTTTGCCGTGCCGCCGTTGCCATCCCCTGCTCCTCCGCCGGCCGTCTGCTCGGTCGCCGGCTCTGCTGTCGAGCTGGCTACCGGAGCGGTTGGCTCCTCCCTGCGCGTGGTGGTCGCTGCCGAATCACCAGCGGCGCCGCGCAGTCGCCGCCGTTTCTCTGCGACCGCCTCCTGCTCGGCCTTTCTGATAGCCTCGGTGACCAGCATCTGTCGTCGCTCGGCAGCCGCCCGCCGCTCAGCCGTGACCAGGCGCTGCCGCTCGGCGGTTTGACGCTCGCGCTCGTTCTGACGCCGGATGTGCTCGTCGAGAGCGGCCTCCTCTCTCGCGGCACGCTCCCGCTCCTCGCGCTGCCGACGCTCCTTCTCGGCCGTCTGAGGGACAGACGTTCACTGGTCACCTGACATCAGCGGTCTGTCAGTGGCTCACATCTGGGTACCATAATAAACAATGCATAGCACACAACACCGGATAGCTGTTTGCGTATATTGATCATCTGTCTAAAAACGTCCGTATGCATTTTGCTCGGTGTATCTGCTCGCACACTCCCATTTGTTCTGGAGGTCAAATGCTGCGCACCTTCCCATACCTGAAAGGCCGGTCACCAAGACCAGTGACAGGAATGGTCGATGCCTCAGGTCGAAGACCCCGGCTAACATTCAGACAATGACTAAGTACTTGCACAAACTCCGGGGCCTGTATGAGCCCCTGCTACAAGGGATGATCCTGGCGACCTCATTTTAGCGCCATACCGACATGTGATAGGTGGATGTTCGCTGTGTCGATCTGTACACCAGCCGGACGACCGACGATAACTGCCAAGATAGTGGACACATCAGCTAATGACGAAGGCATGTGCTAGATCAGGCCACGCCAGCCATACCACGGGAAAGTTCACCTTTGTGTGGCTAAAATGGGCTTATACCGTGCAGTTTAGGTTATTCACCGACGGAGCAGGGCTGTTCACTGCGCGCTAGGGGTGGGTACGGCCCTGCAGGCCTGGTAGGCCTGTGCGCAGAGGCGAGGGGGACGGGGATGGCCGAGGTAGCCCCGTATTGACCGTCCCGGCACCTCAGGGTAAGCCGGCCAGGCACAGAGTGAATCATGCCATGGATTAAGTGGAGTTTACATGGAAAATAAACAGCCCTTGTCCCTTGATGTTTCTAGGGAAATGAAAATGTGTCAACATAACACAACCCTTTGGTTTGTGTCTGCGACAGGCTTGCACGTATTCGTATAGATGTGTTGTGGTTCTTAGCATTTTTGGGAATACGCAGCAAATCACAGCCCGTTTGGCGTTCCGGACCGCGAAACACGGACCAGGACGATAGGATGTTTAACCTTTCTGGGATTTAATTACTCACTACGCGTGTGCGCCCGCTTACGACCCAATGAGGCTCGTAGTCGTGCCCCGGTCGATGGGGGCGGTGCTGCGGGCTCCGTACGTTCGTCGTGTATATTTTATGTGCCCACGTGACGCAGCACGGTCTGAACAATGGTCAGCGGTAGTCGGTACCTAGTCTGCGAGTGACGCGGTGGAAACACGGTCCAACCAGCTGCGGCGGCGATGGATTGGAAACGAGCACGGAACCGGGCTGACAAGTGGTCATTTCCAACGGTAGTTGAGCTAAACGGCTAATGTCGCCATGGCCGTAACGGCTTCTGTGATGGCAAACCATTACGGATTGGCAGCTAGGAATTGTAAAAGACAGTTAGGCTTTCCAGTGTTGGAATATTTTGCTCAATGTTTATCGTCACGAATACGATGGTTCAGTTCGATCCCATATGTTCACTTCAGGAAAGTGTCGGCTTTCACTCACTTTCAGTGAGTGCAAAGCCAGTGGAAAAGCAGGCATGTAGCTTGGAGCTGTGAGCTGTCGTACTTCAACAATAATGCCACGCTTTTCATACGAACTCAACAAACGCGAAACTGGATAGCGTGCTGAAGTGTTGGTAACGCCGGCCGCACTGCGGAATGACGTGCCGTCCACTTTCCCTACTAATAGGTCCAATGTTGAGCAGCGTGACACTGCTCAGTTAGTCCTCAGTCCAAGACGTTACGTGTGTGTCGGCGCGGTGCGGCGCGATGTATCGGCAGTCCCCGGGCGATCGGTGCCGTGTGGGGCCGTCGCCGCCGACACGGGTCGGCGAGAGTCGTTTGTCGCCCATTGTGTCGTGTGTCAGCCGTGACCCCGCGCAGGTCAGGTTGACAATGACACCGGTCGCCATGTAGGGAAGATGTGGTGTGGCCTCTGATACTGATAGCGACTGATGGGCTATGGGGGCAGCGAACGCTAGGCCACTTACCTCTTACCGCGACCCGCTGACCGTCTACTAGCTGGTTGAGCTGCCCCAGAACGTTTTACCTTGATTGGCTTTGGACGGAATGTCTGCGTCACTCGCCTATATTATATAACTTCGCTGATCGTTTTGTGTTCCTACTGATCCATCTCCGCAGTCCGTCTGTTGCAATGTTGCAATCGCCTTTCTCTGTTTGGCTCTGCCTGTTGAACTCGCCTGTTTCTGGTTGTCTCGGAGGTGCTGCAGGGCCACCTGACGCCGCCGCTCGGCGTCCGTGAGACCCTCGGCCGGTGGAGTGGCGCCGGGACCGGCTGCCGGGGCCGCCGTGTCGATCCGACGTGCCCTCACCGGACCGGAGTCCGTCGCGCGTCTGCGGAAGGAGCCGAAAAAGATAGATGACGGTAAAGCTTGGCGACGAAAACGAGACGGGACGGTCAACGATGGTATAAAAACGGGGCAGTCAACGGCGGTAAAATGAGACTGTACAGGGTGTCCCATAAGTTCCTTCTCACCTAAATTTTTCTTTTAAAGGCTCCCTTATTTAAAGCCACGCTTAATTTATTTTGTAACTTAGCTTTTGGGGTTGCTATGGTAACTGTGAATATGCTCCACGGTAACTAATTCGTCTAGACAAAATATTTTTTGCTAGAGAGTTCACTTCCTGTGGAGACGGCTTACGCCGCAACATAGAGGTCTCCGATACGGGTACGTCTCGGTATTTAGTCCGCACGTGGGCCATTTGCGACGGTTGAGGGTGATTGAGGCATCCAGTCTGTAGCCAATGTCTGTCGCTAACTGGACGCACAGTCAGCAAGTGACACCGATGATTTGTCGGGAGTCAATCGCTGCAAGTTTATGCTCTTTTTTTGTCAGCTCTCAGGAGTGTGCCATGTGGTCAAAACTGTGTGGCGCCAAAGTGGCCGTCAAAAAGGTCTAGCGTTAGAAAGTTGGTAAGCAGGCTTTTCAGAATGGATTACCAGCTGTCTAAGAGTATTATTTCGGAGTACATAACTCACGGTCACTTGGGCTTAAACTTAACGGAGGACGCAAAACAGTCGAAAATGTCTTAAAATGGCCAAACATTTGTTTCGTTATGCCTGAGGCTAAAAAACTGGAGGGCCGATGACATCAATGTGGTCATCTGGACTACCTAGTCCGTGTTCGAGATAAAACAACCGTCCAAACCCCAAAACGGTCCCATATGGGCGACGGAAAAGGCCTTCGTGTCATCCCGCTTTAATCCTATGCAAAAGGCCAGGGTCATGGTAATGTGGGGTAATATGCGTCCAGACGCTGAGCAGGTTGCGATTGATACTCCAGAAACAGTGTTGGGACGCAGAATGCTTCTCCAAGAAGATCTAGGAGGAGTTTCTGCCTTCTAGCTCAACTCGAACCGCAAGTATGAACACATTTTTGGAGGAGAAAATGGCATTCGGGAGGTCGTAGGCCTATCTTCAAGCAAGACAGTGCATCAGTGCAGAGGTCAAGCAAAGCTTGAAAGCAGTGCCAGGAGACTGTGATAGGCATCTGTGGCAAGATCACATCCCAGGCAACTCATCGGATCCAAATTTCATAAAAATGTGTTGGAAATATTGAAATCGAGGCTCGTCGAAGCGAAGCGCTGTTCCAGCCTCGAGGAGCTCACGGCGCATGTCAAGTCAGTCTGGGCTAACTTCAAGCCTGCTATGCTGCCAAACATGCCGGTTGGCATGCCGCAGCATGTATTCATGTGTTTGCCTATGAAATGGGGAGCACATTGAGGGGTCATAAACATATCAAAACGCAATGTTCTCTGTTTTACATGCAAATATAAGGTGAGAACGAACTTATGGGACACCCTGTAGACGTTGATGAAACAAGACGGGATAAAACGAAACCCAAACAAACTGCATTGCACATCGCACAAGCTTCAGGATTGCAAGGAGGAGCGTTGATATCTTTGGGTCATACTGCGACCGAGGTGGTGTCACAAATCTACCCGGAACGATAAACAAGCGTGCGTTCCATTGGCGAAATGGGGCCAGCTTATTTGTTCCGTCTGGATAAATAGTTCGTGGCTGGGGCCGTCGACAGCCACGACGCCGTTGGCATGACAACCGTGGCCACACGCACGCCGCAGCCGGTGCGGGAAGACGGTATGTCGGTCCGGTATCGCGTCCCCCCCGGCCTCCATTGATCCCGGCTCGGCTGAACGGAGGAAGCCGTCACTTCGAGGAGGGAGGACGTGGCGCCTGGCCTGCCGATCTCGGCTCAGCACTGGGGCTGACTGTAGCTCCATTCGCGGCAGCTTTTCTTTCATACACAAAGTGACAGACACGCTTCGAATCGCAATTTCGACGAATGACTCGAAGGTGAAGTCAAGCACTATAGCCACGTTCCATTACGTATCGCTTAGTAACGTAAAGAAATAAGACAGTATCCCAGTTTCGAGCACATCGGACCGCTCCTCTCCGTTCGGCCGGTCCCTGCTGCAGTCCCGACTGACCTGGCCATCTGGGCGGGCAGCCGGAACAGCGGGTGTGTCCCGGTGGCGGCAGGCGAGGCGGGACCCGACCCGGCGGCCACACTCGGTGACCGGTCATCCACCTCGACAGTGGTGCCGTCCGCCGCGCGCTCCACCCAGCGCGGTGCCTCGAACTGCGGACAGGGAGGCGACGATGAGATGACGAAGAGAGACGGTGGCTAGTCTGGAAAGAGCATTTATCCTCCCCCCCCCCCTTGGCGCCTCTCTAAGACATAACTAAATTGTAAGGGAATGGTGTTGCGTTTTAATACGAGGGGTACTGAAACATTAAACAATTCAAAGACGCCAGAAAATATTGAGGGCGCACTCATCAACCCTCAACTTGGCCTTCTTTCAAGCTAAGCTTAGCATATATAATTAGGTCAATCGCCTGGTGTAAATCACCGTTCCATGCTTCTATCCTCAGGAAACTGAAATCCTTCTCCACGCCGCAACCCCCCTCCGGGCTGGACATACAACCTTATCTCATGCGGGCTGCTCCCTTGGAGCGGCACCGCTGCTCCGGAGGGAGCGCACCCCGTAGCCGGGTGCAGTGAGTACCTTGGGGCTGGGTGGCCTGTCTACTGGACGGGCTCAGCCCCGGTGACTCACTAGGGTGCCTGCCCAGACCAATGTCTCCCCCTATATCCTATCATCCTCCCGGCTCTGAAATGGTCTTAATGGACCGAAAGGGCCTAACCCCCCAGAAAAAACTGGTGTAAAACGTCTGCATCGTAATCCAGCCACAAAAGCTCTAATAACAGTTAATGATCATCATTCATCAGTAGAAACGGTCTTCCATCAATCGTAGCCAAGTAAATAGCTGCTCTGGCTGGTGCAGCAGGTACATTTACCGTATAGGTACTTTGTCGTAGACTATTCGTATGTATCTTGTGACGACATACATGGCTAGCACCTAGCAAGTTGGCAGGGGCACACATTACGCCCTGAGGGCTGGACGCTGGTGCCAATGAAATCACCAGATCGCAATAGCCCGCTAGTTTGGCAGCTGAGCAGTGAGCAGTTGGGCATACTGAACAGTACTATCCCAGTCGTGACGTGCCTGTCACTGACCATCCCTGCCGAGACTGAGGACCGGAGAATGAGCACTGAACAGTGACCCCTGTCGCCGTGTGCCGGTCACGGCCGATCGTCCCCCGGGGGCCGTGCCGCTCAGACGGATCGCGTGTCTGTTGACCGGCCGACGCCTGGCCCCGCCCCGCGGCGCCGATCGGCTCATTAGCGCCCTATACCGTGTGTCGCGTGTCGCCCGGATAGACAGAGCCGTCACCACACCGGACACAGCCTAGGGCAGTGCCACCGGAATGGGGTCATGGACGCAGGAGACGGGACCCTGACGGCACCTCACGCACCCCGGATAAGGGTACCTGCCTGCCCCCGTGCGTTTGCATATTGTATCCACCAATCGGGGTCACCATTGCGCAGTCGAGGTCAGCGATGGTCGATCGATGGCTGCCCGTGCGTCCCATAAAGTCATGGGCATCGGCTTTCGTTGCCCCGTGCAAGGTAATGTCGATCGAACCTGAACGGCTATTTCTACTGCGCAGTGAGCATGACTGTGGCTGCTTGATACGCCAATAACTCTGAAAGCTTGACCTGAATGATCGTTAAATACCGTCTGATACACCAGCCACCAACTGTCTCTTCCGACTAACCCAACAAGTCTTTCGTCGGACCCAGCAAAGCTCCCTAATGTGACTGCTAACTCATCCGACCGATCCATAAGCCACCAGAGTCCCGACTATCTGTAAGAATCTTGGACTGACCTACCATCTCTCCCTGATACCCCCCCCCCCCCACCCCCACACACATCTCCGTAGTCCGTACTGACCTGTCGACCTCCACAGACGTCCGGCAGGTGGGCCGTGGAGGCGCACGGGTCCCAGAGTCGGCTGATACCCACTCCCCGGTCTCCCCACTTCATTCTGTCGGCAGTCTGGGCTCGCCGTCGCAGCTCTGATTCACGGGTCAGTTGGGCCACCTGACGGGCGTGCTGCTGCCGCCTGGGGGTCAGGTCACAGCGAGGTTAGATGGGGACGAGTCAGGTCACACCGGGGGCAAGTTTGGGACGGATCAGGTCAGTAGATTTAGCTGAAGACCGGTGAGGTCACAACAGATTAGTTGGCGACGGGCTATGGCGGGTCAGGTCACACAGGGCCGGATAGTTGGTGACGGGTCAGCTGGGGACGCGTTATGAAGGGTCAGGTCATGGCGGGCTTAGATAGGGCAGGTCAGGTCACAGCGGGGTGTGATGAGGTCAGGTCAGGTCACAGTGGGCTGGTGACGGGTTATGAAGGGTCAGATCATGGTGGGCTTAGATGGGGTCAGGTCAGGTCACACTCACACAAGGATAGCTAGGGACGGATTGGGTGTAGCAGGTATATCTGAGACAGGGCACAGGTTATGACGGGTCAGACGCTAAATCTTGGTAAGAACACACAGGATTATTCAATCGCCCGTAAACTGATCAGGTCCGATATGGGTCCAGGTGATAGACAATTGATAATAGGGAAAACATCATTCATCTTCAAAGATTGCCTATCGCACGTGGAACTATTCTCCATGCTGCCTGGCTGTTCAGTTGTGCATTGCACATTTGAAATAATTTTTTCAGCTAAAATAAGTAACCTACAGAGACGAGTAAGAGCGTTTCGGGTAGGACATAGTTCAATTTTAGTTCATTAGCTTATGAGCGCCTATTCACTTCAATTGCAAAGACATGTTTCCATGAAGTCTGGTTCAGTCACAATGCATGACGCAAAGACCTTCGTGAACACTCCAAATAATGGAAAAGTCACAGTTCAAGTGGAGGCGTACGATAATCACAGCATGCCCGTCATCACACCGTTTCCTTCGTTGAACGGCGGTGCACTAAAAGGTGTGCTTATCGGCACAGGGTCCGGGCACGTCAGGCGGCCATTAGGAGTGCAGGCACCTCCGATCAATAAAGTAGGTATATATGTGAGGCGACTGCCCGCTCCTCGCTGTGCCGGCCAGGGGTCTCAGCGGTCAGGACCGACCCGCAGTGCCGTTCGTTGGGTCTGTTACCTATCCAACCCGACAACACGGCCACGGCGCTGGTTACGCCGCCTGCCTCCCTAGAAGGTGCCGGTGTGCCGATTGTTACCCAACATGACGTCGCTAGGATATGGGTTACCAGGCAGCAAGCAACCCCGACAGTCAGGGGTACCATCTACTGCACATCGCGCACCCAGTTTACCATATCAGTTATCGTCAGCAAATGGACGTGCAAGCAATTAGTGAGAAGCTCAGTGCATATGCAAAATGAATAGCCCGTAAGTTTGCTGTTCTTGCAGCCTAGGAACAGTGTAACCTTCAGCAAACGCAATTCTGGCAGATTGTTAGGGCTAATGTCACCCCTTCAGTTAGCTTGGCTTGGTGTAATTTTTTCCGATTTTATCGGTCATATTCGTTCGCCAGTATTTCAGGGCAGGTATTTAAGAACCACAGCATAGTAACGTGCAATGACCCCAGGTCATATCGTACACCGACTTCCTTTTGCACATTATTCACGAAAATGACGAGTTCTGCAAAATATTCTTTTGGTAGATACATGCTTACTTAAAACGTGTTCGACATTTCTGCATGTAAGGAAATGTTTTTGATAAGGCTAACAACGAAGATACCTTACCTATTCTGTTGTTTTGTTCGTTCCGTTCTCCACATACTATGGCGCCCAATAACAGAACGGCTCCTCTCCTTCGGCTATATGATTCACGAGAGCCTACCACGCTCCCGATGGCGAAGTTGGGAACGACAGTCTAGAGGACGGCTATTTTGAAGCACCTTAGACAGTTATCAGATACGATTAACGGCATTTACCAAAGTTATATACCTAATGAAAACCATTGAAATTTCAGTGGATAAGTAAAGTTAAAGTTCTCGTCAAGAACTGTATGAGAATACCTTCCCATCCAGTGACACATCTGCCACACAGCACTCGCCTCCAGGTCATGGGCATGTCGCGGGTGGGCGGCGGGGCGGCCGGCGGCGGACCATGCTCGGCCACCGGCTCCGGAGGCGCCGCCGGAGCGGGCGGCGGGCCCGCCGTCTCAGCCAGCTCGGCTCTCTGCGGCTCGAACCGAACCGAGCTGAGTGACCCAGCCAAGGCCGTCCGGCTCGGTGGCGGCTCCACTGAGCAGCGGTCCGGCTGCGCCTCGCTGTAGTAGCCCGAGGTGTCACCCTCCTCGGGACTGGCGCGCGGCGTGATGGGCGGCAGGGAGGGGGCGCGTCGCACGTCCGACCGGCCGCTCGCCTCGGCCGACCACCGCTCGGCCGCCGACTGCCGCAGGACAGAGGGCAGTCAAACACAGACACAGACACAGTCACAGATACAGACAACAGGTCAAGTCGCTGACAGACAACGGGGCAGGTCACTCCCTTCCCAAAGGACAGGTCACCGTCAGTTAAGGGACACTAAACGATGACGGACATACGAGTACTAACCACAGACAATTACTGCACTGGCCATTTACAAACAACTTTCACTGCCTACTTACTGAGCGGGATACGTCACTGATGAACAGCGGCAGGTCCTTCAATGACCGGCAGTGTGACCTGGGCGGGTCCTCTGGCCCCACTGGCCCACCTAGTGACGCTGACCCGCAGTTCTGTGGTCTGAGCCAACCTGGGCCGGCTTACAGTGGTAGCTGCTGAGCCGGTCTCTGACACGACCTAAAGCCCCGGCGGATTTCGACTGTGACAACACAGCCCGTCGGCTCAGCAGTTCGTTAGAACGTCCCGGCACGACACCGATTAATGGTATCCTACCAACTAAACGGTGCAACTCCGCTAAATCGGGCGTCAACTCGCATTGCGAAACATGAACCTAAAAGTTTTTTGAACAAAGGTGTAGTTGTGTAACTGTAAGATAAGTATTGTGTAAGAGTGAATTTATTAGGCCGCAGAGCGAAAAACAAAACAAAAACAACCATGCCGTTGTGGTTTTAAACGACAAAGTCGTAATTACGACGAAGTGCTTTATTTTTACCTCGCAAAATTGCAGCTTATGTTACGAATATTGCAGAAAGTGGATTGAATTGCATGCATACAGCATTTAGACTGAAGCATGATACAACTTTGGATGTTCGTTTGCTGTGCCAATGTAGTTGCCGTGCGATGAACATCAGAACAGTCCATGCAAAACCGCCCAGTCAACTGCCCGGTGAGGGATCATCCAGTGATCATCATCATCCAGTTAATCATCCAGTGAGGACTATCCCTCACTGGATAGTTTGATTTTGATTAATGTGTGCATCTATACCATGTTCCTCCGGGAAGATGATCAATGATCATTGATCAGTAATCATCACATGATTTCTATGCATTACCAGCTTCCACCTGTGATAGTTATCAGACTAAAATGAGACGTTTCATCGCTAAAAATTAAAATGGTTATAAACACGCTGCATTATGTTGCACATTTCCCTATGAAATAGTCTTTTTCCGTCAAACTTAGCACGGCTGAACAAGCCTCTCGTGCAGCAACGCTACGGTAATCACCACTGTTAGTCCTGGACAAAGTGGCGTGGCGTGACTCTTTCAGACGGTGAAGTTTCGGGTTCACAGACATCCATGGAGTTAAACATACACCCAGCCCAGACATTTTGATTTGCACGGCACGGAACGAACTCATGAATGTGTGCCGTTTAGCAATCGGAACTGCAAAAACTGTGAGCGCAACATGCATTAGCGATGACTGATGAATACTATGGATTTACGATGCCTGGAAGGGTATGTGACATTTGCTATCTCCTGAGCCGCTCTGCTCACCTTGGCATCTCGCTGTCTCAGTTTGCCGTCTTCCGCGGTCCTCCACAGTCCCGCCAGGCCCCCTCCGTCCACTGGAATCGAGGGCAGACGGGTGGCTGTCAGATGGGTGGCCATCTCGGGCGGCTGCCCACCGGCCGCCGCGCCGGTCCGCGCCCGTCTGGAGGCGGCGGCGAGCCGGCGGCGCACCGCAGCCCACCCCCCGCCGGCCACGGCGACCGCCGCCGCACGCGCCACGCACCGGCCGACGCCGTCGATACCACCACAACAACGGCAGGGTAACGCGCCGTCGTCGGTGGTGGTGGCCGGCGGTGGTCGAGCACGTGGCGGGCAGTGCCCCAGGTCGGCGCGGACAACACGGAGCTCCCGCTGCTGATAAAGAGACACGTGACAAAGCGACACGGCAGGACAGACATGACATGGGAAAATATCGCCCTGGAGACCAAGCGGTCTCACTTGTAGCCAGAAACGTGCCTTCACAGATGGGTGCACCTGTGGTAAAAGAACGGATTTCTTTGTTTCCTGGCCCCGACAACCTCGACCTGAATCGGACAGCAAATAACATTTGCTGCTTTATGGGTGCGTGAGTCGAAGCAGAGTCCAAACGCTATTAGTGTTTCCTCCTCTATCGCCACTGTCCCGTGCTCCCATTCCCATTTGGCTGTTATTGGCCGTACTCACCCACTTTTCGGTTGCGCTCCTCATCTACCACAACCCTGGGTGAGACGACGGTAGCTATTACTGAGGACAACTAACAAAGACAACGAAGCAGAAAGAGTGGAGTTAAAAAAAAAAACGAGAGAAGGAGAGAAAAAGACAGGAAGGGGCCCGCTGTGGGGGATGGTGGGCGGGGGACGCGCTGTCCGCGGTCCATCTCCGCTCCCCGACGGCCTCTGCCGCAGACTGACGGCTGTCCCCTCCGTCCCGTTTCTCCCTCCCTACCCGTCATCGCCCCCTCCCCACAGATCGTGTTTCCCGACCCTGCCTCGGACCAGGCGGCTCGCGGGCTCCAATTCGCGCCCCGTCGGGCCACTAAACTTCATTAGTGTACCCTAATGTCGATTAGTGTTTCCTCCTCTATCGCCACTGTCCCGTGCTCCCATTCCCATTTGGCTGTTATTGGCCGTACTCACCCACTTTTCGGTTGCGCTCCTCATCTACCACCAAATGCCCCAACTGGAACCGATAGGCAATGGTAGTGGGTTGGCGTGGTCCATGGCAGCTGTCCTTGCGGCCGGTCAGGCCACGCTTGTGCCACCACTCCGTTCCGTGCCAGGCCCCACCTTGAACTGTCTGTTAAAGACAACATGATATGCCGGCAGTGCTCCGCCCGCCGCCTCGGTGCTCCCGCGACGCGCCCGCTGGGAGGGGAGTGGGGGGGGGGGGAAGGGGGCATCCCGGCCGCTATTGGCCGAACCCACCTGCGATGAAGGCATCTCACTGCTGCCAGCTGCTGCCAGATACTAGCCGCTGCCAGTCCCGCCCGTCTCATACCTATGTCCCACAAAGTAGTGCGCACGCCAGTCAGTCCAGTACCGAGTCGGACACTCCCGCAGCCGCGCCAGTCGTGGAAGAGCGGATATGTCGAGCGCCTGCCGGTGGGGCTCCGCCCCGCCGCCCCGGGGCTCATAGCCCCGGAACGCGGCCGCTGTGTAGGGGGGCATCCCGACCGCCATTGGCCGCCCCCACTGTAGATGAAGGCTCTCACTGCTGCCATATACTGCCGCGCGCTGGTCACTGCTAGTCCCGCATGTCTCATATGTCCCACGAAGTAAGTGACCCCGGCGACCCCGCCGAGCCGCCGCGCCGCCTCGGCCGGCCCGGCGCGGCGGTCCCCCAACGGTCATATAACACGTCCCGCGACGGCCCCGGTCGGCGCCGGATACGGTTTGCCATAAGAGGACACCGGCGCTCATAAACCAGCTGTGGACATAAACCAGCGGATCCCGAGACGGTGACACGCCGTCTGCGGCGTGCCGCGCCCGTTGACTGACGCCCGTTGGCGCCGCAACCAGCGTCCGACGCTGGGCCGCTCTGGCCGGGTCGTGTGAAAATTGCCGCCAAACCCACTCGTCGGGTCAGACCACCACGCATCCAATCCGGCAGCCACCAGACCGATTGTTCGTTCTACGTTTACCAGGCCAGCCTCAAACCGATCCATTACCACGTAAAGCTGGGGCATGATCCGTTCACCCGCCGCGGTGACCTTGACCCGCTCTCCCACCGGCTTGACCTAAGTTCCCAGGTCAGGGCCGATTCGGCCCTGCCGGGCCACGCACCGAACTGACCTAACATTACCAGGCCATGTCGCTCAGACCCCTCCGTGTCGCCCGCCGTATTGACCTGGCATTCCCAGGTCCGTCGCCGAACTGGCCCCTGCCAGGCCTTACCGAACTGACCTAACAGTCCCAGGTCAGTCGCCGAGCCCGTCTATGCCAGGCCACGCACCGGACTGAAGTAACATTCCCCGTCCAGCCGCCAAACCGGCCTCTGCCAGGCCTGTACCGAACTGACCTAACATCCCAGGTCAGTCGCCGAACCCGTCTATTCCAGGCCACAAATTGGACTGAACTAACATTCCCCGTCCAGCCGCCGATCCGGCCTCTGCCAGGCCTGAGCCGAACTGACCTAACATTCCCAGGTCAGTCGCCGAACCGGCCTCACCAACCGGCCTTTGTCCGCACCGACCTCGCCGAGCCGGCCTCTGTCCGAACCGGCCTCTGCCAGGCCTCGAACCGAACTAACCTAACATTCCCAGGTCAGTCGCCGAACCGGCCTCGCCAAACCGGCCTCTGTCCGCACCGGCCTCGCCGAACCGGCCTCTGTCTGAACCGACCTCTGCCAGGCCTCGTACCGAACTGACCTAACATTCCCAGGTCAGCCGCCGAACCGGCCTCGCCAAACCGGCCTCTGTCCGCACCGGCCTCGCCGAACCGGCCTCTGTCTGAGCCGGCCTCTGCCAGGCCTCGTACACAGGGACCCGACCACCTGCAGCCCGCACTCAGGGAAGGGAAATACTGTGTGTTAGCAAGCCGGCCACACGATCGACATACTCCATGGCCGTAATTGGCCGACCCACTGCGGCATTGTAAGCATCCTCCACTGACACATACAGGCGTCTGTTCCGCAGCCGCCGCTCGGCTCTGACTTGTATCGCAGGCGACCGCAGAGCCGTCGGCGCCGCCCCCGTCCGCGACCGCGTCGGGGCGTCCCGCTATTCCACCCTCCGGTTAGTGCCGTCCTCTTCGTCAGACTCAGACTCTGACGAGGACGGCAGGTCGTCACGCCGTCGGCGGCGCACCGGTCCCCCATTGCTGCTGTGGCGGCGGCGCCGCCGCCGCCCGGTGCGGCCGCGCTACTCCGGGTCCGCTGTGTGGAGCTCAGTGCCACCGCCGTGCCGGCGGAGGTCGCCGAAACGTGTCGCCGGCGCCATCGAACCAGCCCGTTCGCGATCGTCGTCGTACCCCAGAAACGTCATCGGTCTCGGCCCCTCGCCTCAGATGTACGAGTCCTCCGCACTATAGCCCGGCCGCCGGGGCCGTGCCACCGGCTCTCGTTCACGGCCGCCAGCCGCCGGCCCTGTACCCGGCCCACACGGCCCCGTCCCCACTGCCGGGGGCCCGCTGTGGGAAGCCGGGCCCGTCGCCGTCACCGCGCCGGCCGCCGTCACCGTAGCGGCGGCCGGGGGCAGGTGATCAGTTCTGTTGGTTCTGATGGTGGATTGAACCAACAGATGGTGGCCCTCCTGTGGCCCCGGACGTATCTGTCGCACGCTGCACTCCGCCACCGTCCCAATCGTCGCAATACAGGGTCGGTCACACCCGCCGCCTCCGCAGCCGCAGCCCCACCAATTCGTATGGAGTGAGAAAAAAAAAACGGGCGCAAGTGCGCGACGGAGGAGATCATTCAACCGTCGCCGCGTGAGCACTGCTCCCTACTCCAGGACAAGAGCGGCGCTCCATCCGCCGCGCGCCCTGCCTGTCGGTACAGGCACATGGCCCACAGGACAGTGGGCGTCGTAGCTCTGAAGCGCGGCTGCAGTGTAAGGGAGGCATGCCCATTGGCAGCAGCCGACCCCACTGAATATGAAGGTGTCTCACTGCTGCCAAATAGTGCCTCACGCTAGCGACGGCTAGTCCCGCCTGTTGCAGGTGACCCATGTGTGTGTGTGTCATCCGACGCCGGTACGCTTGTCAGTCCGTACCGCCTGCGGAACTCAATGTACCGGTGTTGGCTCGTCTCATAGGCTCGACGGGAGCCCGGCGCCAGGCTGTTCCTGAGCAACGCGTACGTCACCGTCACTAATGGATCGTCATGTCGCACGGATGCGTGCCGCCGCTGGGAAACTCGAGGGCTGTTCACGGGCCCGTGTGCGGCCGGACCGTAGGTACACAGCCTCCAAGCTCCGCCCACTGCGTGCCTACGTCAGCCTTCCGTCACTGTACCCAGCGACCACGGTGGCCGGTCGGGGCCGGCCACGGCGGACCGTTCATCGTACGCAGCCGGGACGTCAGAACCGCCTACCCATCCCCTACCCCCACGCACGCCGCACACACCGCACTCAGCAGTTAACGGTGCCCGTGAAACCCCACCGGGCCACCCACTCGCCATCACGGCCGTTCACGTAGCCACCCTCTCGTCCGTCCCGCCCGCCTCGGCCGGCCCGACGCTCCCCCACCAGACGGCCGACCAATTATGACCCCGCGGCTGGCGCCGGCTACGGTCCAACCGCCGTGTGACACCTTCCGAACAGGATACGCTCCCAGGAGAGTAGTGATACTCCCACCAGACAGAAGAGTGATACTCCCCCGATACACGTGATACTCCCAACGGACCAGTGATACTCTATCCGTGTCCCACCGTCTGGGGCGGACCTGCCATAAAGTCGTCCAGAGTCGTAAACCATCTGTACCCGGTTCGACCGCAGCCGGCCCGGCACGGGCGCCGCCGCGCCGCCGCCACCGAACCACGCTCGCGGGCGGCCCGGCACCCGTCGACCACCACCCGTGCTGTCGGCCGCCATCGCCCGTGTCGGCGCTGTCGATCTGACGGCCGTGCACCCGTGCTGTCGGCCGCTAGCCGGCCCAGTGTCGGCGCTGTCGGCCTGTACGGCCCGGCACCCGGTCTGTCGGCCGCCATGGCCCTGTGTCGGCGCTGTCGGCCTGAAACGGCCCGGCACCCGGTTGTCGGCCGCTGAGCCCAGTGTCGGCGCTGTCAGCCTGTACGGCCCGGCACCCGTGCTGTCGGCCGCTAGCCGGCCCAGTGTCGGCGCTGTCGGCCTGTACGGCCCGGCACCCGGTCTGTCGGCCGCCATGGCCCTGTGTCGGCGCTGTCGGCCTGAAACGGCCCGGCACCCGGTTGTCGGCCGCTATGGGCCCAGTGTCGGCGCTGTCGGCCTGTACGGCCCGGCACCCGGTCTGTCGGCCGCCATGGCCCTGTGTCGGCGCTGTCGGCCTGAAACGGCCCGGCACCCGGTCTGTCGGCGCTATGGCCCATCTGTCGGCGCTATGGCCCAGTGTCGGCGCTGTCGGCCTGAAACGGCCCGGCACCCGGTCTGTCGGCCGCTAGCCGGCCCTGTGTCGGCGCTGTCGGCCTCACGGCCCGGCACCCGGTCTGTCGGCCGCCATGGCCCTGTGTCGGCGTTGTCGGCCTGCACGGCCCGGCGCCCGGTGTCGGCCGGTTACCGGCCCAATCTCGACGTCGTCGGCCTGGAACGGCCCGACACCCACCTTTGCCGGTTTAACAAACACACGCACAACACGGCTCATGCCAGGCACCCGTTAACTCGTCAACACATCCAGCCATATCACGCATGACCCATGTGGAGGACGCTGGTGCCGGCGTACCGGACCCACCTGCCATGCCGTGACTGTCGCGGTCGTAGTGATGAGCGGGCTCCATGTCCCGTGGCATTGATCTGGGCCCTCTCCACTGAGTCGTCCTCGATGGTGCTCACTAGGCGCTGTAACCACACTCTACTCACGAGCCCGACTCACAGGACGTAAAGCACACGCTCTATCACACAGGGACGCGCTGTCCGCGGTCCATCTCCGCTCCCCGACGGCCTCTGCCGCAGACTGACGGCTGTCCCCTCCGTCCCGTTTCTCCCTCCCTACCCGTCATCGCCCCCTCCCCACAGATCGTGTTTCCCGACCCTGCCTCGGACCAGGCGGCTCGCGGGCTCCAATTCGCGCCCCGTCGGGCCACTAAACTTCATTAGTGTACCCTAATGTCGATTAGGGTCGCATCGTGAGTTTAATATCCGAGAAAGGTTTGTTAGCCTCTCTTATAGCCTTTCGGGCATGCGATAGCGTCTGTGGATTTGGGAGGATGACTCATCCAATCCAAATGCACTGGTATGATATTATCACAGATGACAGAAACATGCAACTATTCAGCGATAGTGAGCTACAGATAGTGCAAATAAGATAAGAAATAAAACGATCAACAGAGCTCTGTCACGTCCTGTTTGACAATGACCGTCTCATATTTGATCCGAGGAACAGGTTTGAGATCCGATTTAACATAACTGTCGACTACGTACTGTTTGAAAGTTTTATCCCCCCGCAACGATTCCCTGGCACTGAGGGTGTTGCGAAGTTCCAACATTTAAGGGCTGTGCAGAGGTTAACTTATTGCCGCATTGGTCAATGACCCGACCCGACATAAAAATGTGACTGGTGTCAAAACATCAGGCAAGCCAACATTCAGCTCTCTTTTGCTAATACGTTGCGAGTAATCGCGAGAAAACCGTCAGGGGTTGCTGTCGATCCATCCCCTCGGCTGACTAGGATTAGCCTGAAATATTAGGTGAGTGGAAATCATTTCTGGTGGGCGAACATCCACGCCTGGGTGCGCCACTGCGAGCCGAGGGCGGATCGATCAACTTCTTGGCGTTTTCCCACATGACATGTAACCTATAAAAGCAGCACCATGCCCGGTCGGAAGGAGCTAAGACGCCTGCTTTAATTTGCTGTTTTGTGCAGCTGCAATAACGGGCTTTCAGCCGAGAGCGACTGGGATGAGCGCTTTTAACGCGAGGGGTATTTCATGCCCATTGCCCATTCCCATTCCTTGCCACTTGACATGAAATCTACGACTAACAGAAACATGCCAATAACCATGCATATTATATGCATGTGTCATTACTGACAAGCAGAGCTGGGCGCGTTCCTCGATTTTCGGTAGTGCGTTAGCGTTCCTGCGTTCCTCCGGCCGCGGTTAGTGTGTTCCTGGAATAGCGTTCCTCATTTTTTTTCGCTCGGTGCGTTAGCGTTCCTGCGTTCCTGCGTCCCAAACTATTAACCCGTATTGTATTCTGGCTCTACCAAGCAGCAAATCATACCAAAATCAGTGCAACGCAACACTGTAGCGGACAAAGTAGGCAAATCGCGCCAGTCCAACACTACAGGCGTGTTCTTCACAACCGAAGTCGTGGACAAAGAAATACCGCCGAACGGCCCAACCAAACACGGGGCGAATCGATCACAGAATACCCAGAATGGCGACGCGGGGCCGAAAAGCAACTCGACATCTCTTTTCCGAATCGAATATCTGAAATACGTTTTACCAATATCATCCGTAGGGTTTTCAACAAAAATACGACCTGCTTAAAAACAATAGTTAAGTTGAAAGATGTATCTAAGTAAAAGTTATCATATTTACTTTACACATTTAATGCCTGAAACCGAATCGAATAGTGAACATCACCACTAAATCTAAACAAGCCTTCCTCGATTCGACCGACAAGTGGCGCCTCTACCGGCAAACACACGTACTCGAGATTCAAACATTTGACACAGAGGTCATTGGCAGCAATATGATTTTTCGGGTGGTTCCGCAAGAACGCAGGAACGCTTCAAAATTTCGGGTGGTGCGTTCCTCTTACTTGCGTTCCTTTGAAAAACTTTGCGTTCCTGCGTTCTTGCGTTCCTAAAAAGGGCGGTGCGTACGTACGGAAGAACGCAGGAACGCACTAAAGGAACGCACTTGCCCAGCTCTGCTGACAAGTTTAGATTCTTCTACGCACAATACTTTGTCCTTTTCACAACAATCGACTGTCGACATCTCAAATTCAGTTATGGCAGGCTTCGCAGATTTGCGCACATGTAAAATCACATCATGATTTCAAGAACGATTTGTAGAGCTGCCGTTTGGCAATAGGTACACAGATGCGCAACTATTCTACTATTTTACCAGAACTACCATTCTGGTGGGCAGCAACATTTGTCATTTACAGATATTGGGAGACGTTTTCGGTTTTTGAACTGTTTATTTTGTTCAATCATCCCTATTGCATCGGCGAACGGTAGGTATCCATTCTAAACATATATCAACTAATGCCATCGACCTTCAACTCATCGGTATTTGGTGGGCAGCTCACGGGAATCGATAGATTCCATGGCAGTCGTCGGTGTCTCCAGCACTAACGTCCCATGGCACGGAGTCCCCGCAGGTCAAGGTCGTCGGAAAACACCATCCTGCCGCGCGAGTAGTGTGGAGTGAAGAATGATGCGCTGGCGTGTGATCGCTACTTCAACCATATAACATAACTGAAAATGCACTCAAATGGTCACACAATCGGCACTGCTTCTTCGCACATACCTTCATTGTCGGGTGTCGTTCCTCTCGAGTCCCGGTGGCACTTACATCTTCTGCCCGCTATTACCAGTTTCAGTCGTCTCCACTTCATGTTCAGCAGGCGGGCGCCTTGCCGAGGATAGTGGGTTGGATCACTTACGAGCCTACCGTGCGCCCAAGCACTCCGTGTCTACAGACAGCGCTGTCCAGTATACCCGCACACTGGCAGCACTAGGGGGCAGGTCCGCAGTCCTTCAACACATACCCAGCGGGGCTCAATAGTGCACGATAGTACACATTAATGCACACTAGTGCTCACCACTTCTCACACGCTAACCACACCGGCGGCGGCCCCGTCCGGGGTCCGTCCGGCGCCCACTGTGCCCGGTGACTCAGCGGACCGTGCAGTCAGCTGGTGCGGTATGTCGCTCACTGTGGCGGTCCTTGTGCCGCCTGTTGTGTGCACGATCGAAGCGGTGACGGGGCGCAGCCGGTGGCGCAGCCCACCCGACGTGGCACCGGGCGGGCCGCGGGCACCGACTGTCGTGGGGCACTGACGCCGAAAACGGTCCGAGTTACCGACCGGACAACGACAGTCGCCGGTAGACAGTGTCACCGGTAGACACCAGACCCATGTTACCGGGACTCGTGTGACAGTCAACAGCAGTTATATGACAGTCATACACAGTCGTGTGACAATCATCGACAGTGGTATAACAGTCATCAAAACACGTGTGACCAGGGCTGCGGAGTCGATGGATTTTCGGCGACTCCGACTCCGACTCCAACTCCGGCTTTCAAAAACCAGCTCCGACTCCGACTCCGACTCCGGGCAGAATTGTCGACTCCGACCGACTCCAACTCCCGACTCCGACTCCGCAGACCTAGCAGGGCTGCGGAGTCGACAGATTTTCGGTGACTCCGACTCCGACTCCGGCTCGGGTTTCTAAAATCGACTCCGACTCCGACTCCGACTCCGGTCACAACTGTCGACTCCGACCGACTCCGACTCCGACTCCGGCTCCGACTCCGCAGCCCTGCGTGACAATCACCAACAGTCGTGTGACAGTCACCGAGACGGTCGTGTGACTTTCACCTACGGTCGTGTGTGACAATCAACGACAGTGGTACAACAGTCATCAACAGACGTGTGACTGTCACCGACAGTCGTCGTGTGACAGTGGTGTGACAGCCACCGACAGTCATCGTGTGACAGTCACCGGCGGTCGTGACTCGGTATCGGGCGCTGACCCCGCGGTATTGGCTAGCGTTAGGCACGCGTGCAGCACTGGGGCTATATAAACCATCCAGACATTAATACTGATTGGGTCCCGATTGCTGGTCAAGACCGCAGGGAATAATGCATATTGGGGTCTGCACTAATTGACGCCTGTCTTGAGCACATAAAGTTTGATTTACATGCATGATTCGCTTTGTTTGAAATTCGAATACACAAGCTAGGAATACTACAGTTGGGGATTACGGGGACTACGATCTAGGTTTGCTCTGTTAAACTAGGAACATCGTTGGAACAATTTTCCTAGCGCCAAACCACTTGAGACAACCTTTTATGCACACAGTAAGCAAATGCCAGGAACACTCATGCTAGAGATACGACACCCACCTGAAAGCGGCTGCTCAGCCGGAGTTCTACAGCCTCGTGTCAGATATGCGCGCTCCCTCGGCCTGCTGAACACTCGGGCGCACAGGACGAATCGACAGACAGGGCTCCGTGTGTGACTGGTCTCCACGGGGTTTACCACCCTCTCCTGGTCCATCCCAGGACAGCCCACGGGCCAGTACACCGCCGCCCCCACGGTTCGTCGGAAGGTCATCTCAGGCTCAAAAGAAACGATATATACCATTCGAAAGCTTACGGTGAGCTGAATCCAAAAATGTATTTTTTATCAAAATCGATCGATGGCCTTTTTTGAAAATTGCGTTTTTCTAAAAAATTAATAATCTTTTATTCAACGGGCTGTCCCGGACATTCTTGAAAACATAAACATGTATTTTTGAGTTCCAGTGAAAGCTGAACGCCAAAAGAACAATATTTAGCGAAGCAATATTTCCAAACATTAATATGCGTCTCCCACAGCCGAAAATAAGGCGCAATCACACAGCTCAGTGTCACGATGGACCAAACTCAGCCACACAGAAGCGTGAAATGACCCTTATCGACTCGCAGACCCGGTGCTCTCGGCCCGCCTGACCGGCCACGGAAAGAACGTTCGGCTCTCGCTCTACTAAACAAATGTCAAAGTTGTCAGTTTAACTGTCCACATCGCTATTAAAGCTATTCAGGATACCTGTGAAGAAAATTCATTGTTCTGTCATCTTCACATCATGCATTAATTTGGATCTGTTCATGTCTACTTTGCTCAATTGAGCTTGGTATCATGCCCATATAAGGAAAATTGGCCGCGCTGAAATGTCAGAGGCTGCACCGGCCTCAGCTCGGGTGGAGTGGGGGTAGCGCCCGGCGGGGCAGGGTAACCTTTGACCGGTCGCACGGCCGAGCAGCTGTCACCAGTACAGCCTCTGACAGTGAAACCCCGCTCACTTCCCCTGCGCGGGCACTGATCGCAGCTGGATGGAACAAAACATGTATAAGAAAAATGTAAATTAAAGCATGTTGTAAATCAAGCAGAACAATGAATTTTCTTCACAGGTATCCTGAGTAACTTTAATAGCGATGTGAACAGTTAAAGTGGCAAATATTACATTTGTTTAGTAGAACGAGAGCCGAACGTTCTTTCCGTGGCCGGTCAGGCGGGCCGAGAGCGCCGGGTCTGCGAGTCGATAAGGGTCATTTCACGCTTCTGTGTGGCTGACTTTGGTCCATCGTGACACTGAGATGTGTGATTGCGCCTTATTGTCGGCTGTGGGAGACGCATATTAATGTTTGGAAATATTGCTTCGCTAAATATTGTTCTTTTGGCGTTGAGCTTTCACTGGAACTCAAAAATACATGTTTATGTTTTCAAGAATGTCCGGGACAGCCCGTTGAATAAAAGATTATTAAGTTTTTAGAAAAACGCAATTTTCAAAAAAGGCCATCGATCGATTTTGATAAAAAATACATTTTTGGATTCAGCTCACCGTCAGCTTTCGAATGGTATATACCGTTTCTTTTGAGCCTGAGATGACCTTCCGACGAACCGTGCCCCGCCCTCCCGGTGACGACCGATACGCGACTGGGGCGCAGACTGACACCTGCCGCGGGGGCCGCCGGTCTGTCGGCGATGCTCCGAGCTGCCGGTCACACCCCCAGCTGCACGGGCGGAGACGGCCACGGGGCCACCGCAGCTGGCGGTAACTGCGCCATGGAGGGCCGTGCAGGCTGGGAGCTCTGCTGGGTACGCCTCCGAGCAGGGCCAGACGTCAACTGGCGGCCACTTGAGGTTCTTTGAAAACGACTGGTGACTGACAGGAGAGGTCGAGAAGAAACAATCCAGCCCGCAGTCATGTACCTTTTTATTCATGTTTGTACGCTTGTTGCATGTTTTTGTCCATTCGCAATCTGAAGTTGCGCTCTTTACCGATGCACTTTCCTCGATGTCTTCTAAGATCGCTTCATAAAGTTGGAACTTCGATTCAATAGAAGCAATTAAATCGTCTCTTAGTTTGCTTGTCGCCGCTTTTAGCCTACCAGTCATATCAAGTGACATTGCTGCCTTATCTTGTTTTCACACGACGTAACAATACATATCCAGAGAACTTTATCTATGATTTGTAGCGGCTAATAAAAGGACTGTGAAGGCCAGCTTCGCGCGATTACAGTAATTACGCTCCCTTTGAACGATCGAGCCGTTTGTTTTATGCACTTACAATTGACTTGTATCGGTCACATTGCGCACGGTGACCCAATTAATCGCTGCCAGTTGGCAGTTGGCACGGTCCGTGGCATTGCTGAGACCTGAACCATTTCTACCTGTGAAGACTTTCACTCTAACACCTTCTGTTGCACAGAGATAACCAGATCAACACGCATGACGTAATCACAAAACAATCACTCCTGATGCAATCCTGCGGGTTCTGTGCTACACTGCCGGAGAGCATCGCAGCCAACAGACTAACTACAGAAGCGAACAAACACCACTGGGTCGGGCGAACGGCTGAGAATGGAGAAACAGCTGCACCTCAGCCACGCCTCGGACGTCAAAACCGCAATACTCTGTACAGGTGGATGCGGCTCCCGCTGGCAACCAATAATCTCGGCACGCGCATATTCAATGTTTTGTGTGTGTGTGCCACTACAGACGAACGTCCGAATCCGGTCGCTCGTGCAGACGGGGGTGAGGGTGCACCCTCACCGCCTCACCGCGCTTATAGCGGTGAGGCACGGAGGGAGGGACTAGACAGCGAGCGCGGTGAGGTTTTAGAACGGATATTTCCACATTGTCATATTAATTACAAGTGATGTTTTTAGCTTCTGCTATAATCCTTTCTCCGAGCTCGGGACTTGGCGTTGTGCCTGGCCGTTGAAGGCCAACCGCGGGCTGGCGAGCGGCGAGGCAGCCTATGCGGCCCGCACTCGAACCTGGAGCTATAGGCTGTCCCGCTGAACACGCAGGCGTTGCGGCACAGTCTACCGGCGCACCAGCTCATTCACTATAGAATCGACTCGCAGAGATTCTGTTATCTGTCACAGCTTCTCAAGATCGTCATTCTCGCGCCATGGTACAGATTGGGTGGGGGTGGGGGGAAAGGGGGGTGTTAGGACGCCCATCCCCATGTAAGGGGGCGGGGGGGGGGGGGCGTAAGTCTCTCGTATAACCCTCGCCAGTCACCAGGTGTCAGAACCAGAAGCCGGCGAGAGGTGTCGGTAGGTTGCAGCCCATGTCATTAATATTCAATAGCGTCGTCACTAAAGGCACAGGTGTACACCAAAACATCTGTGTAGTGTGTGCCTTTCACAGTCGTCTCTACATGACATGCGTTGCTGACGAAGTCGGTGCTGACATAAATAAAATAGTGCGACGCATAATAAATCCACCTCAACTGAAATAATGCTCACTAAAACTAAGACTCTCATACAATCATCATACGTTTTTTCGTGACCTTGTTTTCTAATTCATGCCATAACCTTTATATTCAGCCCAGGCGCCAGAATTTTGTGTTCGCTTCAAACATAGCCGTTAACCCGGCAGGCGGTGGGCCTCCCAGCCACCTTCCGCGTGGTGGGGGGGGGGGCATTTTTTTGCCCCCCCCCCCTCGTATCTCCGAAACTACTGGACGGATCCGGAAAATTCAAACGGCGTTCGATAGCCCTGTCAAATTTGTGGAGGGAAACCAAATTTCATTGACCTCGGGGTCACCGATGACGTCACAGGTCAGGTCAAAGATAAAATGTTTCACCGTTCACGGGGCTTCTAAGGAAAGCGCTATACCACCGAGTAAAACGCATTTGGTCGAAAATCAGCGATAAGGCGTCAGTTGTCTAGTACATATGTTGCTATTAGAGGTCGCTGGTCATACCAGGTCAGGTCACAGGTCAGGTCACCAAAGGTCACCAAGGGTCACCACATGAACCCAACTTTACTAAGGTTGTGCGATGCATGTTTTATGGCCAGTTTTTCATTTCCAACTCAATGGTATTGGTTATAAGACCATCAGGTACGGTTTAGGTCACTTTCTGGTTGAGGTCAGGTCAAGGTCAGGTAAAAAAAGGTCAAATTTCAAAGTTGATATTTTTGCACAAAATGGGTATCGATTCGATGCAGCTCGTCACGGGGAGTCTAGTGGTGGTCTTTTTTTGCGCTACGAGGTCTAGAATTGCTAAAAATTGAGTTTGAAAATTTGACGTCATCAATTTTGAACAGTTTTTTCGCTATAACTTGGCCAAAAAAAGAGGTATTGATCTCAAATTTGGTATGTAGATAGAAGGCGGTAGGGACTATCACATATATTCCGGTTTTTTCGAAACTCAAAAAACTTTTTGGATTTTTCGGCTATTATTTTTAAAAAATCTATTTTTTGATTTTTGGGGGTCAAAATCCAAAAAATTCGAAAAACCGAAATAGCGTTTTGTAGCCCTCTTGATTCCACACCTTTTATGTTAAGAACATTTTTCTGTATCTCTAAAGCTGTAGGCCTGACAGCTCTTCCCGCGAAACCTTTTTTTGGGTCGAAAATGGCAGAAATGACGTCACTCTGACGTCATTAGCGGCCAACCTATCATAGCCTTTGGAAAAAATTTTGGTCATCATGTGCGCTAGCTACTCCCGGAAGGGTACTGAAAGTTTGGTGACGATCGGCGCAGCGGTTCTCGAGATATATCGAAAAAAAAACTAAAGGGGGGGGCAAAAAATGTCCCCCCCTCACCGCCTGGAAGGTTAAACGACCTCATGTTTTTGTCTTTAGCGAAAATGTTCGGCAGGCTTCGTTCCCAAAAAGGATCACCAGATAGCTGTGTGAGAAACATCTCCTTGAAATGGCTGACATGCTACTTGCAGCAGTCAATCGTCTCTGAAGTCTGACTAATGACTTCACCGCTGTAAAGTGATCATTAGCGACCTCATCGGCAGCGTAACATGCGGGGGCCGTCACCGTGCATGTTGTGCCAGTGAAACCCCGCGACGACACGCCGATCGAACATGAGCTCAGAAAATTAGGGGTGTTATAAAAAGGACATGGTACACTCGGGGGCAGATTGATGTTCTACAACTCTTTATCCACCGGGTTCCTATGGCTCAGCATTGGCAGCAGCCGCCTGGTACCGGTAGACTGTGCCGCTTCACTTACTTGTCAAGCGGCACAGCCTACCCACCCGTATGACACCGGTCTGGGTCGGTGGCTGGAAGGTGATGTGGGCCGCCTGTGACGTCAGCGCAGCGGTGAGGGCCGAGCCCGGAGGCATGGCTCGGGTCGGCGCGGCGCGGCGGCTGGCGAGGGCTGGGGAGTGAGGTGGGGTGGGAGCACGGACATCGCGCGGCTGAGCGAGTGTAGTTAACTTTCACGTCTCAAGGCACCAATTATTCTACCTAACAATTGTGCTAAAGCAGTTGTTAAAATGTCCTATCCCCAAGACAGCGCCTATCATCATACTTGCAATGCACATTACGACACACTTAGGCGTGGCAATGGGACAGCCGATAGAACTTATGTCACTCGTGCATCGAGGTGCGGAGCTATATTTTGTATAACATATTAGTATTAAGGCCTTGATTGAGCAGATTGGTGTCTATTGTTTCGCACGGCAATCGTCCAGAGACGTGGGAACTGGGGGTTATGAGTAGTGCCGCAGCCAACGCCCCAATTTGAAGCGATTATTACTGTTGCTCTAATATGTGGTCGCAGCCCCCAATAGCAAACCGTTCCAACTAGAAGCCAAAAAGTCGGCCACTCAGGGGGGTTCGAACCGGGCTTCTCCCACCGGCCAATTCACGACACGAGCGTTGATCCACTGAGCTACCGAGCATGGTCCTCGTCTTCACAAAACAAAATGACATTCACCCGCTGACCGCCAATGACAGTATTGTGATATTTGATCGCGTTTGACCGCGGCGGGTGGTCGCTGGTGTCGGCAGCTCAGTGGATACACGCTAGCGTCGTAGGGTGCCGGGTTGGAGAAACCCGGTTCGAACCGTCCCAGGTGCGCGACTTATTTGTTCCTAGATGGAACGGTTTGCTATTGGTGGCTGCGACCACACATTAGAGGAACAGTAAGAGTTGCTTAAAGTTGGGACGCCGCGCTATCCAAAAACCCCAGTTCCCACGTCTCTGGACGATTGCTGTGCGAAATAATAGACACCAATGAGCTCAATCAAGGCCTTAATACTTATCTGTTAAAAACAATGTAGCTCCGCAACTCGAGGCACGTGTGATATAAATTCTATCGGCTGTCCCAATGCCACGTTTAAGTGTGCCGTAATGTGCATGGCAAGTATGATGATAGGCGCTGTCTTGGGAATAGGACATTTTAACAACTGCTGTAGCACAATTGTTAGGTAGAATAATTGGCGCCTTGAGACGAAAGTTAACTACACGCTCAGTCGCACGATGGTCCGTGCTCCCACCCCACCTCACTCCCCAGCCCTCGCCAGCCGCCGCGACACGCCGACCCGAGCCATGCCTCCGGGCTCGGCCCTCACCGCTGCGCTGACGTCACAGGCGGCCCACATCGCCTTCCAGCCACCGACCCAGACCGGTGGCATACGGTGTGGGTAGGCTGTGCCGCTTGACAAGTAAGTGAAGCGGCACAGTCTACCGGTACCAGGCGGCTGCTGCCAATGCTGAGCCATAGGAACCCGGTGGTTAAAGAGTTGTAGAACATCAATCTGCCCCCGAGTGTACATGCTCGACGAGTTCGTTGATAAGAAAAGGAGGAAAATGAAAACGTTCATGCACTTTGAATGTGAATTTGGGTAAATTCATGGCGTCCATAGTATGCATACAATTACATGCATTGTATTTCATAAGGCTGCAACTTACCTCTCTCTTGGCTCCACTGCAGTTTCTTCTGGTATCCGAGCGCCATGGTTTCGGTGGGCGGCTCGTGCACGCTCACAGTTTGCACAGTCTGCACGAGCGGCTGCTGGTGGCAGGTGGCGCTGGTGATGGCCTGGCTGATGGACGAGGTCTGGGCGGCGCGCCGGATCTCCGCCAGCGTCAGCGGCTGCTCGCACGGTGGCACCTCCTCCTCACGCGGAGTCTGCTGGGCGGCGGTCTCTCGGGGCGGAGCTGGGCTGCAGCGGCTCGGTAGTAGCTCGATGTTCAGCCGAGCGCCGAGTGCAGCGCTCAGACAGCGCCGGTCAGTGTGGGAGTGACCGGCGCGCGGACTGCGCCGCGGGGACCGGTGCCGCACCTCCGCCCGACCCTCGGGAACGCGAGCCGAGCGCGGGCCCCTCGAGCCGCGAGTAGTTCGCCCGGTCACCGCTAGGTGTCGGCGCTGTGGCGGAGGCCGCGCTGAGTTCACCCGCCGGCCACCAGGGGACGGGGTGGTCGCACCGGTAGACGAAGTCAGCTGCAGCTGAGGCACAGGTGGGCCTGCCGGCCGGGCCGCGTCGTCTGCAGGTGGCGCTGCAGGGTATGATGGTGGCGCTGTGGGGTACGTTGGTGGCGGTCGTGGGTCCGCAGGTGGCGGCGGAGGGATGACAGACGGTGGAGGAGGGTCCGCGGGCACCGGAGGAGTGTATTCAGGTGGCGGTGGAGGGTTGCTCGATGGCGATGGTGGGCCCGCGGTTGGCGACCGGTAACTGGAGGACGGCGGTACAGATTCAGCTGACGGCACCAGCGACTGTGCCCGTACCGATGGCTCCAGCGACTGTGTTCCTCCGGGTGGGCAGCGGCCTCTCAGTGGAGCGCACACCACCGAAGCGTCGTCCTCGTTCCAGACAGCCCGATTTGGAGAGTCGCGGTCTGGAACAGAGCAAGCACGCTTTGAAATAAGACGAAACAGTGCACGAACAGTCTCAAGGAAGCCGAGTACTAGGGCGGGCTGAACAGTCGGCTCACATTTTCACACTGGTCACTGGCACTTGTTTTTGTGCGGCCTGGGTATGAAGCTGGGCAGTCTCGAAAGGCACTCGCCACTCTTACGGAAGATCTGAAAAAACGACTTCGCCGAAAGTATGAGGGCATGGTTATTGGGGACCATGGCACGAGGCAGCTAGCTGGCTTGAGTAGCTTTAAATCGTCCGTTTCAGTCCGTCGTATTTTGATGCATATTATGGTATTTCAAGCCACTAATGCTGCCGTTTATTTTTGAACTCTTCTTTACAAGATATGCCAGAAATTAATTCGTTCAAACATGTTCAGCATCGAGTATCAATATTTGAAATCTTTCGGATATACATATATGTACAACAAGCATCATTTCAGTAAAAACTGCATCATTAAAGGGACAGTATCACCATTTTGATGAAATTTGACATTGCATAGGCCCCACCTTTCTGGTCCGGGAACTGAAGACCGATCCTCGAAGCTCCACACCGTTATCCCGCTATCGCCGCTCAAAGTACGAAAGGTGTACCACACTTTGAATCGTGCTTCACTATCTTCACTGTTTAAATGTTTGCGCCGTTTTGAATTGACCGCCAGTAATAAAACTTTTACCCTGGTCATTTCATCAAATTTTATAAAGCCAAAACGTTTTTCGCACTTATTCATCACCGTTAAATTCATTAAATAGTCGTAGGCAATTTCCGCTGTTTCCTTCGGATTCTAGCGGCTCAACAAAGGAATTCCTCCAGCTTGAATCACAATCTCCCTCCAATGTATGACGTTTATCACGTGATTGTCACGTGATATTTTCTCCCATTGTCAATTGTCACGTCCAATTGTCACTCCCTCCAATTGTCACGTTATATTTTTATGGGCAATACCTAAGGCTACCTCTCCCTAAGGACAACTCAATCAGAAGAACGACCGCGTAAGCGTAGCGTCAATAATGTATTATCTGCGCCAGTTCTGTAGCAATTTTGCATGCTTCCAAACTGGCGGCCATGCTTGTATAGTGGTGGTTCGCTCATGAAAATGAATCATGAAAATGAAATGTGGTTGCAATATTTTTCACCGAGTTCGGTCCTCAAACTATGTTTTTCTGATTCAGAAAAATAAGAAATGCTAGTAAAAAAAAAAATCAGCTCCATACATGGATTTTTTTTTCGATGATACTGTCCCTTTAAGCACAGTAGCGAGCCAAGGCAAGTCATTCAGGTACAATTATTTATTTTCCTGCCTTGCCCTTCAGTAGAGCATGAAAAAGGAAACATTTAGCTATTGCTGACCTCCAGAGCCGAAGAAAAACATGGTATAAAACAGTGGGCAATTACCAGCTATGTAAGCCTCTAGCCAGTCTCTTAACCCGCGCACCGACGGGGGGGGCGGATATCCGCCCCCCCCCTGAGGTTTTTCGCGAATAGCGGGAAAACCGCGGCGCGTAGCGCCGCGAAATTTGGTACGACTATTCCCTCATCAATTTTACACATGGTGTGCAAGTTTGAACCTCCTATCTTTTAAGGTCAGGTCACCAGCTCACTTTGAATGACCCAACCTCAAGTCACTTTTTTGCAACTTTGTCACCGTGCCAGAGCTACAGTAGATGTCGGAGGCCTTTGAAAGTCGCAGGATGTTACAAGGTCATTAGTAGCTACAATTTGTATATCTCGGAATTTTGATATCGGTGACCTAAGGTCAGGTCAATTTCGCGACCTCCCCATTATAAGTCAATGGGGGAAAATCAACTCCCTATTTTTACCACTAAAACGGCTCGGAATGGCCCCATATACCATACATGACTTCATATACGATCAAACTTCACTACCTTGAGGTCTGTTTTGCTGTTGGGCAGCTGTGAGGTCATGTGACGTCATCAAAGGTCACCAAAGGTTTTTGGCCAATAACTCCGTACAGGAACAAGATACAGCCGCGTAGATGGTCTCATTGTGTTCAGCTCGTCAAGACGCATCGAATGATCTATATGATGACCTCGAGATCACGTGACCTGAGGTCAACCTTTGACCTTGACCTTTCGAGGTCAACATATATATCATTCGATGCGGATTGACGAGAGGATCACGATGGTGCCCTTAGTTTGCTCCTATCTTGACTAATTCGAAAGTTATTCGAGAAAAACTCTCTCCATATCTAGCGCCGCCATTTTGAATTTTTCGACCCCTGTGACGTCATCTTTGACCTGACCTGAAAATGACCTTTGTAAAAATTGTAGATCTTGACCGTGCGTATCCGATGCCGTTTACCGCTTGTCGCTATCTTGCTTCGTTCTCGAGATCTCAGGGGGGGGGGCGGTCATCCGCCCCCCCCCCGTCGGTGCGAAGTTGGCGCAGACCCCCGTCGGTGCGCGGGTTAAAAAAAAAACTAGCGACCTTTGTCTTTTTGTCGGAATCAATTCACTGAGGCAATAGCTGTCTCTAATGAATGATGGTAGCAGTTACCGCTTGTGACCAGTGGGAGCGGTCAGCTATGATTGGTTATCATTTATTCTGTGATAGCGTGACTGGCCACCAACCCACAGCCTTACGCTTTAGCCTAAAAACCACGCCCTCTGCGTGACGGAAAATGTTATTCTCTTTGCCGCACATCCCAGCTCCCAAACCATCAACTACGAGGAGACGGGAAAGTAGGTGCTAATGCACAGCGCACTCGCACATAAACTTTCTGCATTTTCGTGACTACATGTTCTAGCCAGACTCGAGCTCCAGTCGAAGAAAACATATTCAACGACGGACAACCGGAAAAGAAAGTTTCAATTGGCTAACGCTTTAGCTAATTGTGTATAAAAGATCAGTGGTTTTACTGGAGGCTAGATCTTCATATGAGTGCTCGCACCCGTAAAAAAGCTTCAATGGAGCTGGAAAGTGGTAGCTGCTATAAGGCCGCTTAGCTGGTAGCTTAGCTGGACGCTCAGGCTGGTAGTCCATTTATCTGCACAAAAGAATGACGGTGCACGCTCAAAGCGAGCTGTAATTATTTTGATAAGAACGAGGCATATAATGATGAGTCGTCAAGTCATTCCATCACAACTCAGCGAGCATTTCTCATTTGAGAGCTCATGGATAAAACAAAGTCGATAAATCATCAATGTCGAGGGCCAGCTATCAAAGCCGTTTCTTGTAACCTGACCGGAGCCCCGTTTCGGCGCCGATGCGCACGCCGAAGTCGACTATTGTATATGCCCCAAGGCACTCGGAATCTGACCATAGGCTACAACGAGCACTGATTTGCGAATAAGCGCTTGCCATATTCGATCCACATATAGTGCAGCTGCCTAGGGAATGCTATTCGCGGGCCTCTCATGCTATCATTCACTTATCAATTTCACAGCAGGCGTGACTCCAATGGTGAAGCAGCAGTACGGCATACAGCACACCTTGAATTGCCTCAGCATGGCCACATACATATGTCAACGCATACTTTAACGACCATAGCGACTAGGTATAAAGGGCTGCCAAACGCAATTCACCGTGAGTGCAGCTCCAGAATGTTCAATGTAACTTCTAAACTGGCAGCCTTTTTACAGGGCGTTGTCGGTAACAGGCACTCGACACTCTATGTGGGCAATAAACACGCAATCGCAAGTGCGATAGACATGCACCACCCCGACACCCGAACGGTAACGACACTGACACTACGCAGGGCACGACAGGTCATTGACGAGTTGCTGATATCATGAGCGGAAGAAGAGTAAAAGCCGATTGCAGTCAAACGGTCCCATCTAAGATATATCCTGGACCTGACATTGGATGGACTTGTTATCAAACCAGCACAAACTAAGCCAATAGTTAGCGTATTCACCGCGTGACAGCCGTATTCCGCGAATCCGGAGCCGCGCGCTCAGTATTTCCCTCTGAACAAACTCACGCTGCAGAAGCCGCTGAACTTCTTCCTCGAATAACACAGCCCGACACTGCCCCCAGGTTGGCAGAGTCCCACTTCATTGTCAGCCGCAGCCGCATACGTGTCACTATGTACAGTGGACATCAACCAACCGGCCACTAACCAAATACAGCACTGTGTCGGTCTCTGACGTGTGCGTTACTCGACCTGCTTGTTTTTCAGGTGACACACTCAGCAAGCAACGTGAAATGAAAACAGTAGTTATATTGTCCGCCCAGCCCAGGGGAAATGATAGCATAATTTCAGAAAAAGTTGTACATAAAAACAATAGGAAGAAGCCTATGTAGAATAGATATTAGATAAGGAAATGAACTAGAAATAAAACTATAAGTAGGCGTCCTATCAGACTACATGTATAACGCCCACTCCCGCCCTCACGGCACCAGCCCGACCATTAGGCAAAAGGCATTGATTGGGCTCCGTCCGCATTCACACCCATTGCTATCGATTTGGCAGTGCTCCATCGCAACCACCTACAGCGGCAATGGAAGGCAGAGCTGTACAGTGGTTTGTGTGTTGTCAGTTCATCGATCAAACATGACTGTGTTTGATTCCATGTTTCTGTGGTGATTCCGGTGATCGCTAGGATATTGTTTTTTTTGTCTCTATTTTTGTATGTTGTGACTTTTGGATGTTGCCATGATATTTTCTACAGCTTTTTATGTTTGATCATAAAATTAACCATTGCCTATGTTTGAGCATCGACCATAAAATGATCGATGAAGTCTGTCTCCATGTCATTAGTTATGCGGTGCCGTTAATGCTTGTCCAGAGACGAGTCGACAGTGTTTGTTTTCTTTTACATCGTCACCGGTGTCTGTCCTCACCAGTTTATTGTATCAGGCGGAGATAGCTATCTTGTATGGGACGTGCTGCCCCTTCCAGATCGATGTCTGCTGCACCACCTCTGCCGAGGTGTGACCTCTCAAACTTGACCTGTGAGCCCTCGGTCATTGATATGCATCCTCTCGGTCTTGACCTGTTCTCAGTCATCCACTGACCTTTGATCTATGACCTGTCACCCGCAGTCCTCTGTATCATATGACAGTTTCGTTGATTATCTCACTGACACAGTCATACTGCGCTGAGCTAGGTCTTATCACCATTCGGCCGGTTTGTCCCCAAATATGCTCACTTCACCACTATTATTACGCACCACACTCTCTACCAAGCTTGAATATCGCACGCGTGGTGACGAAACTAGCAAAGAGCGCACCGTTTTGGACAGCAATATGCACACCAAGCCACAGCTGGAATTGGTCCGTCTATCCGCAATCCAGGCGTATGTAATGCATTGTCAGCGCTGTGCGGAATTCCGCCGGCGGATCTAACACGTCGTCCGCACACGGCGGAACCTCCGTCGGCGGAGCCATGTCGACCTGTCCGCACGCGGCGGAGTCCGAGCGCCGATTGGCCCGCTCTGACGGTGCAGGTCTTGGATCTGACCACCTCCGACGGCCGACGCTCTCTCTGTGATATATAACTTACGTGAGACATCCTCCAGTCAGAAACCAGCGTGCTGTCTATAGACTCTGTAGCCAACGCACAGGGTATCTATAGCCAGAGAAGATCGGCGTGCTGTCTGTACTCGGCAGCAGACGCACAAAATATAGTCCTAGCGTCTATTATAGACGCTCTGTCTATAAAAGACATCCTCCACTCAGGAATCAGCGTGCTGATCAACGCCGGCCGCCGCCACTCTGTCTGTCGCATTCTGACCAACAGGATATCTGCAGCCTCGCCGACGCTCTGCCTGTCGCATTCTGACCAACAGGATATCTGCAGCCTCGCCGACGCTCTGTCTGTCGCATTCTAGCCAACAGGATATCTGCAGTCTCGGCCGACGCTCTGTCTGTGTGCTAGCTCTATAACCGACAGAACATCTACACTCTACAGTCTCGCCGACGATCTATCTGTGTTCTCCACCCAACACCCTCCAGTCAGTTATCGGCGTGCTATCTGGACTTTGTAACCGACACATTATAAACAAAATGTAGTTCACGCATTGTCAAAGTGTGAGCAGTCGATGCACTACTGCTGTATATGTATAAAGCTGCAGTGTGCCGAATGAAGGGGCTTGGTGTTCTCTACCATACACTATTAGGTCGTTCAATAAGTAACGAACAATCGGTCATAACTTCTTTATTTCTTTATTTAACACTTTCAAACTTTCACAGATTATAGATCAGACATTTCTGAATGCAGCCTATGCCTCAAACCAGCCGCCGCCCGCCTGCACACACTTCTCCCAGCGTTCCGGCCAACGCCGGAATTCCGCCCGGAAAAACGCGTTTTCCGTCTTTTTCACCCAGTTCATGACAGCGCACATGACTTCAGCGTCGGTCTCGAAGTGTTCACCACGGAGGCCATCCTTCAGGGGACCAGAGGTGAAAATCTGAAGGAGCCAGGTTCGGACTGAAGGGCGGCTGGGGCATGATATTCAGCCCTGTCTCGCGATCTCCTCGCGTGTGGCGTGAGACATGTGCGGACGAGCGTTGTCATGGTGTCATCCTGGTGGGCTTTCTTGAACCTGGGCGGACTATGGACAGCGGGCCGCTACATCACAGTCCTGCAGGAGACTGAGAAAAGCAATCCTGAAGAAGAGGCGCGGCTCGGATGTCAACAACATCACCATACACCATGACAACGCCCGACCGCACTTGTCTCACGCCACGCGCGAGGAGATCGCGTGACAGGGCTGAATATCATGCCCCAGCCGCCCTACAGTCCGAACCTGGCTCCTTCAGTTTTCACCTCTTTGGTCCCCTAAAGGATGGCCTCCATGGTGAACACTTCGAGACCGACGCTGAAGTCATGTGCGCTGTCATGAACTGGGTGAAAAAGACGGAAAACGCGTTTTTTCCGGGCGGAATTCCGGCGTTGGCCGGAACGCTGGGAGAAGTGTGTGCAGGCGGGCGGCGGCTGGTTTGAGGCATAGGCTGCATTCAGAAATGTCTGATCTATAATCTGTGAAAGTTTGAAAGTGTTAAATAAAGAAATAAAGAAGTTATGACCGATTGTTCGTTACTTATTGAACGACCATATACCGGGTGTCCACGTCAAAAGTGTACCCAGACTTTTCTCCGTATTTTATCTTAAAAACATCGCACTCACAAACAATTGCCCTCGTTTGAGAGCCAAGGCAATGGCAAAACAATTGCTATGCTTTTCAACTGTGTTCGGCACTCTGATGACCAACGCGTGCCGTCTAGAGCAACTGCTCTATATGAGCCGCTTTGCGTCGGGCCACCGCCGGCAGACGGACCGTGGCATGTGAAATCCCACAATGCCCTGTGCACTGGGGATCCCATTGCCTAGAAAAAGTTCAGACCATGCCTCTGCACAGCAAGAAAGTATCGGTTTGGGTGGCAATGAGGCATGGAGGGGGCATTACCGGCCCCTTCTTTTTCGAAGACGACAGGGGAGAGACAAACACAACACCGTAACGCTAGAACGCTACGCCTCGGAGGCACTGGAACCATTCTGGCGAGAGCTGAAGCGGAGACGCGGGATCCGTCGCCATGAAGAATGGTTTCAACAAGACGGGGCGCCGCCTCACACCGCCAAACGGTCGCTGGAATTTCTGGAAGAGCACTTTCCTGACCGCCACATCAGCTTGAAAAGCGCGGTGGAATGGGCTCCACACTCGCCCGACCTCAGCCCTCTAGATTTCTTCTTGTGGGGCTTTCTCAAGGACTTGTGCATACGCTGGCAATCCAGGGTCGACCCAGGAGCTGAAAGACTTCATCATCGACGAGATCCGTCGCCTTCCTTCCCACATGGTTGACCAGGCGATCACCCACCTCCAGACGGTCCGTCTGCCGGCGGTGGCCCGACGCAAAGGGGCTCATATAGAGCAGTTGCTCATAGACGGCACGCGCTGGTCAGCAGAGTGCCGAGCACAGTTGAAAAGCATAGCAAATGTTTTGCCATTGCCTTGGCTCTCAAACGAGGGCAATTGTTCGTGAGTGTGATGTTTTTAAGATAAAATATGGAGAAAAGTCTGGGTACACTTTTGACGTGGACACCTTATATACACTTATATATATACACTTTATAGACATTCTACTTTTTTTTTGCGACGAACTGTCTCTTATATTATTTTGTTGTGCCATGGTACATTTCTTTTTACACTTATCGGAGCAATGCAATAAAGGAACAAAACAAAAATCAATTGGATTAATCAATTGGACGCATTACCTATCCACAAATTTCCTTTTTGCGGCTTTTATAGTAGTTTAGTCACTGTGATCTATATGAACAGGCTATCAGCGCATTTCGAAAATGAGACATGATATAAGGTAAGAAAGAAAAAGCAGGGATATCCAAGACACTGTTTGCACATAAAATCAAACTCTTACTCAGAGGTGCACAAACCTTCCTACTTGCCTACAATGTAGGAGACAGGAAAGAGCCGAAGAGGGTAGCCGCGAGACAGATTTCAGTTTGTGTTTTCTGTACAAAAAAATGACTATAAAAACAGCTAACTGGTAGCAATTGGTCGGTACAATCAGCTGTCAACGGCATTTGGTCATTACATTTCTTTACGTGTCTTCAAAAACAGTTCCTACAAATCTCCTCCATGAGACACCCACGTGACAGTTCCCATTGGATTAACATTGTGTCTCATGAGACACCGTGTAGGTAAAATGTAGGATGAAAACTGCGAAAGTGGTGGGCATGTTTCGAAAAACGGCGCACAAATTCTTGGGGCGCCTTAACAAAACTCCTGTTCGAAAATGGGCTCTGGTAAAGTTTCGTCAGCTGGTTTCCATAGCAACCGCCATTCGTGGGACAAGCTGACGCCATTTGCTAGCGCGTTGCGTGGTAACCAGCTATCGGTGTCAGTTGAATTTGAAAGATAATTGTAACAGTGAACAGCTCGCTTCAGTTGCTGTACTGTGCTGTGGATGTGTGTCTTAGTGTAAGCAAAGTGTATAAGGACTTTCACATTATATTTTGTGATGTGATGGTGTGGTAATAGAAGGTTTTGAGCTCCAAGTGGAGTTAAGGAATTGCCAAAGAAATGAAAACTCTGCATGGGCCGGAAATCTGCAGCCTGCACTTCTATAAAGTCTTCATAAGAGGTTCGTGGCAGGGGGCATTTTGGGGAGCGAGTAGGTGGGTACCCAACCTAATTGGCTTGATGAGAACTGAAACTGAAAGTCAAATGAATTGTGAAATTGCTTTACCTATCCTATCTGATCACTTCTACTTATTTTTTTAAATTTTCCATTCATTTTGATTGATAAAGAACAACATTGAAAGATGCTAACATGCAGGTAACTACGTACCTAGCTCTAATGTAAATAGGTACCTAATAATTTCCTTAAAAAGAATATATTATGGCTCTTCAATGTACTGGAGATTTAGTAATTGAAGGCATCTCACTTCATTTTGAACATTACCTAGGTATAACTTCCCTAAACTGCATGAAAAATTTTCAATTTCCTTGTTGTAACACCAATACCACAAACATTCATCTGGGCACAAGGCTCACAACATCAAATTATTCATGTTTTATAGACAGGTACCTATACAGCAAAAATGCAACAGATATGTTATTATTTTAAACATAGGCTTTGTGTTCAGTTGTGTATATAATAATTTTGTGGGTGGAAAATGTGTCATGAATTGTCTACAGGTCTGTGTAGAATTGTAATTAATATGATTATAGAAAAAGGAATGGTCAGTTAAGTAGTCAACATGTTTACTCAATAACAAGATATGCTGGCATGGAGTTTGCTCATGAGTTTGCTCAAAAACCTTTCAGTTAGTGTGGGAAGCATAGAAATTTGAAGCATATGCTTATAAAACTGATTTGTAATGGGGTTTGTGAAGTTCTCCATAAATTTCACACCTAGCAATGTACCTACCTAATGCATTGCATTACTTTAAAAAGAGGGAGACCATACAAGTTGTCAGGTAGGTAGGCTTTGACATTGATTTCAAGATTTCAAGGTGATCTGTGCTTTTTGCTTATAACTTGTCCTCATTCTCTGACTAAAGGAGTGGCAATACAATCTGACTTGTTCTATTTTCCTCTTGCCTTGCCATTTTTGACATAATCCTTGCCCAGGCTATATGTTGGTATGATGAAGGTCAATCAGATGACATATTTCAAATATTACAGTCATGATTTCAGTTGAATTTGCCTAACTTTATTTAAACAATATAAGATTACACATTGCATAGCTATAACAGCAATATTTGAGCCACCACTAGCATAGAAATTAATAGGTTGCAAAACATTACTCAGCAAGAAGAAATCAGTCATTGACAGTGGAGAAAACACATCTAGACTTGACAACAAATTACAATTGATTATTCTTCTAACATTCATGTTGGCATAAGTAATAATTCAAATGGATACTTAGTGCATTTTTCTAAAGATTTTAAGCACATGAGATCCATCCAAAGGCACAGACTCGGAACAAAGGCTGTGTTATAAACAAGGATATTGCACCTTTTTGGTATCTTAACATGTTGTTATATTCCGACATCCTAAGAAAAATAATATGGTAATCTGCCCTGCTTCATTTGATACGTATCGATGAGTAATTGAATGTTGCGGGAATGCAGTTAGTTTTCCGGCAGTTGTCTCCAGCAGCGACAAAATGGCCGCTTACTTTCTGTCAAACATTTGCTTTCATATGGCTAAGTACATTAATTCACTTAGTCTAACTTTGTCTAGCAAATCTCCAGTTCTACTTCGGGAAAACCGGCAGCGTGTTCCACATTGGTGACCCCGCCAGGCGAGGCAGTTTCGTCGGCCGTCGATGTCCTTCGGTCATATAACCCCCAATAAAACTAGCGCGTCGAACGATCGGCAGCATGGATGGTCTCACACCATCCATGGCAGGGACCGACCTCACAGAGCCACGCAGAAAACAGGAATATCGGATTTATCTGCCTCTAAACTGTAATGTATGAATGCGTCGTGAAAATTTTACAAGACAGCTGAGGTTTGCTAAGCAAGAAAAAATAGACCAGGATCTGTATTAGCGAAGAGATTAGCGATGCACGTGAAATGTGTATAGATTGCAGTATAGATGTAGTCAGCGATGGATTTAGGATTATAAAAGGATTTAAAGCCGCTTCTTAAAGCCTACAGTCAAAACGTTTTCTGAACGTTTGTGGTCCTCAATATGATAGGTATTCCATAGCAATTTGATGGGCTTCGTCCCATTAGCAAATATTGCAAAATCGTCCTCAAATAATGTTTTCTTACCTAAATGAAGTAATGTTGATCCAGGAAAAAACTTGTTACACACTCCTTAAAGTTTCATATTCCTAAACAGAAACACTGATGTGCACCGTACACTGCAGCGTTACGTCACTTCACCTTCAGCCCGCCAAGTAGTAACTGCCCCACAAAACGGGAGAGGGACGCTATGGGACGGCAAATGGACGCCCGTCTGGTCCATGTGGAACTGAACCCTCATTGGATGAGAGGAATTAATTGAGCGTTCCGGTGGTTTTATGAGGGTAGTTCTTGACTTTCCAGTATTTCCAGTCATTTCCAGTCATTTCCAGACACAGTCAACAACCAGACCGCCTCACTCTAGTCTATTTATACACCACCAGTATGCATTTCAGGTGGAGGTGTACCAAGTCCTGCCTCGCACTTTGCCCAAATCAGCGCATACCGTATGTCTGTCGGCTTCTTAGAAAATGACGATATATCTGCGGATAGCTTCAGAAATAAAAACACTTCAGGAATAGCGTTTACGTCGTATTAATATTAATAACTGTAATGTAAATAACCAGCTTTACTTGAAAGTATAGATATGTTGGGATATACCTAAGGATGATCGGTGAGACAAACCGGAGCCATCGGAGACCGTGTAGGAGACAGTCTGGGCTATTTGTGCACCTCTGCAGTCTTACTCATGTCACTGTCCACTGACTCGCTATTATACAAACAGTAACCGAAGGTTTGTTGTCAATAGTTAAAACACTATTCTTTAGAATTGTGTTTTTCTATTGAAAAACAAATCTGAGTTCCCTGACAATTTGGCAAAAGCTGCCTGAGATCATATGCTACCTATCCTGATTACGAGCATGGCTAGCTAAACTCAACATCAATCACATAATGCCATTCGAAGCAAAAACCAGAAGACAGGAAAACATTTCGTGAAATTGAGACTGTGCGGTTCAGTAATCGAATTTTGTGGCACCGCTCATCTCATGATTACCTACACAAGACAATAACGTGAATCCATTCAAAATTGATGAATTGTATTTTACTGACTGGCTCCACGTGAGGCGATGAACAACTGACACTGACAGTTCATGGATTATACCCTGGTTGAGGTGTTTTACTTTTCTTCTACCGTTGACCTGTCAGATTGTCAGCTGACTGTCAGACTGTCAGCTGACTGTCAGACTGTCAGCTGGCTGCCACCCTGTCATCTGCCCTGTTCCACCTGACCTGTCATTCACTGACCCCTTCCTGGGCCAGCTTGTGACACCAGGTCATGTAGTTAACCGGTCTCATCTTCAGCTCAACATGCTTCAGCGAATACTTGTTCCCCTTCCAGGGGTTCCAGGTAATTCCAATCCAGCCGGTCTTCATCGTTTTCTTCATGTAAGGTCCTAGCAAAGTTGATGACAGACAGGCCTTATGCCAGCCAGCGTTCTTGTAGTACTGCGCGCAGTGTTTGCTCCAAGTGTCGTTATCCTGGTCTTTGGTGGAGAACTTTGAGCCGTTGATGCCAGTGAAGGAGTCTCCAGCAGTGCCAGAGTAGGTTCCGACTTTGACGGGGTACTTTTGTTGTTCCGTGCCGATGGAGAACGGCGTGTAACTGGCGGTGGCAGAGGCGTTTTCCCAGTCCTGGAGGTCCACACGGAGCTGCATCTCCTCCATGCTGGTCAGCAGGCTCATGTACTCGTTGCCCAACCAGAACTCGGCGCTGAGGTTGCCGAAGCCCCACTTGTAGCTCTCCCAGCCGAGGTCGAAGTTCTGGTGGTCGGGGAGGTCGGCGCGCCTCAGCAGCACGGTCCAGCCGCCGCCGTCCGTGTCCATGTCGCAGTAGACGCGGATGCCGCCGCCGTTGCCGCAGACAGGCGGGTAGATGGTGTAGACGCCGCTGCGCTGGTGGCGCTGCTGGACGGCCGCGCAGTCGGCCGGCCGCCAGCCGTCCGTCCGCTGGAACTGGTCCGGGAAGCTGCACCGCTCCACGATCACGGTCGTGGTGGCCGGGGAGGCGGCGCCGGCGGCGGGCCGACCCTCCTCCAGCAGCGTCACCAGCCGCTGCTGCGTGTCGTTGAGCTGCGCCTGCAGCAGCTGCTCCGACTGGCGGATCTCCTGGCTGAGTGTGCTGACCAGCTGCGGGTCGGCGGGCGCCGCCCGGGCCTCCTGCAGCAGCCCGCGCAGCTCGGCGGCTGCCTCGGTCAGCCGGCCGCTGCCCAGCTCCTTGTACAGCTGCAGCACGCTGTTATCCAGCTGTGCCAGCTGTGTGTCCACCGTGTGCGTCAGCGACTCCAGACGGGCGGCCAGCTGGATCAGACGCTCGTCCATCCTCTGCAGCCGGTCCGACAGAGCGGCGGCCGACGGCTCTGGGCCTGCGCCGATGGCGGTCTCCAGCGGGATGTCGTGAGGGATGACACTGCCTGCAGACAGACACCCGACTAGTAGGGGAAATACCAGTGGCCGCATCGTGATCTCAGCTTCACCTGCTGGCTGCTGCTGCTGCTGCTGTTACTGCGGCCACCGCGCTGCTGCTGCTGCTGCTGACCTTGTCGCCACAGCCACCCACTCTGCTTCTGAGGCTACAATCTATTCGCTCTACATTTATGCTGGCACGTTGTTTAGTTTTCTTAAAAGCCTGGCGAAGTTTCCAGACCATCCGGGATGATATCACCTCTTAGAACATTCTCTAATGGACTTCACGCCCCTCAGATGTAAACATTCGACTCCGCAGCGCAGTTGCCGCAGTAAGTCTTTGTAATAACCTTCGTGTGTTTGGCTGCATTGAGTGACCGTGGACTCAAAGTCAATAATCATTAGCCCGCGACCCGCTGGGGCTCCTGGATTTTCACGCCCTGCTGGGGGGGGGGGGGGTTGAATCTCCCCCCCTCTCACTCAGCTCCTGGGCCACGCGTACCTATACGGACACGGGGCAGGTGGCTTTCGAAAGACCCTAAAAAATAATGACGAAATTACTTCTGTCCTTTTTTGTTAGGTCCAAGGTCAGGTCACAAGAGGTCATATTAGGCCTTTTTCGCCGATTTTCAGACCGAATGTGGACAATTTTCAACAAACCGGGACATAACTTGGAAACCAATAAAGCTACAGCGCTGAGTGCACCACTACGGTAGACATACATACGAGCATTGGTGGACGTTTTTGTTTTTATTTTTATGGAAAACGTTTCGTTATGAGGCTAACAGTGGGACTATAGGACGGGACTAATTGCAATATCCTCTGCATTTGTGAAGTAAAGCTAATGTCGCCTGCACCACGACTTAAAAGCAAATCTATGGCTCATGGAAGCGCAGCCCGATTTCATGTGCGGTGGAAATCAATTCATAATGGTCAGGGTAAATGTCAAATGGAGACTGTGGCGCACCGGGACCGCGAGGAATGATTTAATGCCAAGCCGATATTCACGCATAGATTCTCTTAAAAAGGTCGAGGTCGCTCCAATTTATTCCTACATGCCGGGGTATGTCTTAAGCACAGCACGAGCCGGGCAGTAAAACTATGACCAAGAAACTGTCGGTGTCAAAATGCCATGTTATTTGATAGGCCGGGCAGGAAACAAAAGTTTACTGCCCGAGTTTACTGCCCAGGGCAATGACCTCTAAACTACAGTTTATCGCATTAGTCCAGAGGTATAATTGACAGAGAATGTATAATTGACATCATTATTGCATGATATTTGCCGCGTAAAATTAGAAAACTAACATTTTTTGGTAAATATCTGCTCTGCTTATCAAGGGTTTTGAAATATTCTGTATTGGTTACAAAGCCGAAATTATGGTAAGATATGCGCCTATTAATCGAAATCCGTTATCGCTTGTTGTCTTATCTTCGTTTGATTGTCCACTGATACCTTGGGCCTAAGTTAATGCGTTTTTATTGGGCAGTTGTAGTCCTTTCCTCGAAACAAACATGTAAAATATGGAAAATATGTATAATGTATTTAACGAACGTTTAGCCATAGGGCATATCAACAAAGTACGATTACATAAATAAAGCAAAGATTCTTGCAAGAGCACTGGGAAAATTCACGTTTAATCACTAGGAATATTATACCTTCTTCTTGTTCTTATGTCGTGGCAAATCATTCAAGTATTATGTTCCTTGGATATCCAATTGTTGTGCCATTCTAAGTTAATATTTTCAGACGTGATTCTTTTTGAAGTAAGGTATTTTGATGCATTTTCTTCTGTAAATTTCCTTTAAGGCTTTATCCACAGCAGTAGCGCAATCACTGTTAGGAAAATATGGACAAAACAATTGTATAAAAGTGTCACCAAAACCTGTCGAAACTAACCAAGTATGCGGCATGTAGGAAAAATCTTACTGACCTCAGCCGTACGAAATTATTTGGAAACTCGGCTTGCAAAATTTGACTCCGGCCCTCGTGCTTCGCACTCGGGCCTACGTCAATTTTGCAAACCTCGTTTCCAAATAATTTCGTCGGCCCGGTCAGTAATATATATAACCTCATGACAGTAATTAGCTTTTAACTAGCTGCTAAATTTGACAAGCGTTTCAGCCTTCGAATAGCCTTTGATATTATGATCCACCGTCGGCGTCCAATACTCGTGCAAATTGACCTAAGCCTTCCTGCAGCCGACACGCTCCCGTAGGTCAGAAGCGATCACTTCAGCTTGAGCTCCGTGACATTGGCGCCAGGGCCATCCATTTTGGCCGCCACGGCCTCAAAGCCGCCACGTCTATGTAGGCAAGACCTTTTTGGTCCTGGACCACCTATTACTCCTCACATGAAGCCGCACGAGCACGGCGTTGTTAAGCAATGTCCTCATTCCCGTCAAGGAGCGATGTGACCGCAATGGATCACAGTTCGTCTTTTTGCATTATAGGTTTTTTGCCTGCATAGGTTTTTTTTTGCCTGCCATTTTTTATTCCACCAAAGAAGAACCAAGTTCGAAAATAGATTCTGGACCTTTTTTCAATTAATTTATCCGATATTATGAGTATATGGTCAATTTTACCATATTTTTTTGCATAGGAGCCGTTTAAGCAAAAATACCAAATCCCAGCCTGTTCCTTGTCAGATTATGAAGTTAAATTCAAACATGGCCAGGACCCGAAAACGGTTCATCCCGCTCTGCTCACCGTAAGTAAGTTCACCGGATCTGTCACGCGGCCAGTTAGAGACGGAACGCAGGTCATTCCCAACGGCAGCTAAAAGCGAGTTGAGAAGCCGCTCACTGAAAACTTTTTTACCATTTCCTGAAGGGTAAACCCGCCATAGCATGGTAGCTTGACACACAGACGTTTTTTACCACCTTCCAGATGGTAAATTTTACTCTTTCATGAAGAGTAAACTCGCCAGGGAGGGGTAACATGACACACAGACGTTTTTTACCATCTTCTGAATGGTAAACTCTTTTGATTTACTCTTGTCTAGAGTGTAACATTTTTTGGGTTACACTCTTTGAAAGGGTAAATCTTTAACGGAACCCTTTTTTAGGGAGTAACGCATCATCTACTCTGTGCTTTACCCTCCTACAGAGAGTATATTCTTATGGCCTACCCTTTGTCACATGGTAATGTTTACTCTTTCCTTTAGTGTAAACCCCCCAGAGGATGGTAACAGACCCACAGACGCTTCCTTCAGAAGCTTCACGAAGCTTCTGTTAACCGGAGCTCACCAACTAAAAAAAAATGCTTCAAGAGCAACAATGTAGGTATATTTGGCTTCCGTACAAACAATACGAGGGGCACACCAACCATGAACATTGTGAGACTCTTCACTTATTCATACAAATTTATACAAAGCGTTCAGCAATGCACAAGCGGTAAATAAACACCACGATACAACTTGAATGCAATTTGAATATGAATACAAGACATTCAGCGCCCTCATATTGGATTAGGCAGAGCGCACAATATTTGAAGTAAGCGACGGCGTTCCTGGGTGGTCGCCCGTCTGCGTGAGATAATGAGACTGGATCACTACAGTGCAAGGCTTTTTCAAAGTCACCAACAAAATGCATAAACTTGTAGCATCACCACAAAATTAATGTACGTACTCACAACACTAGGCCACGTGGCCGTGCACGGGGTCCTGTTAACCAGGTCAAATTAGCACCACTCAACGGTACGCAATGCTCTAGCACATCGGTACTTACAATAAAATGTCCACAGAGGCTCTATAGGCGATGAACAACACACAAGCACAATCACCAACGGCCACGCCGCGCGGCACCGACACTGCTCACATCCGCTCTCGGAGACCAACGGCCGAAAACTGACAGATGCGCGCGGCCTTCAAACCGCAAACGGCCGATCTCGTTTCTGATTGGCTGATTGTTTCCATTTCAAATATCATCTTCACGAGGGTAAACAAGATCCACGCATGAAACGACTATCTGTACCCGAGTCACGATACCCAGGAGGAAAGAATTTTCGTGATGTTCTGGATCGCGAGAGTAATATTGATATTTACATGGTAATAATACTCTTCGCTGGCGAATAAGTTCATATTAACCACGTACCGTTACTATGCACATAATGGTAGCAGCGAGTTACCCTTTCAATATACTATTATCTTGCGGGTTTGATGAAAATGAACTCTCCAGGAGGTAGTAAAAAAGTTTTGAGTGCTCGACCACGCTATCGCCAGTGCACCGTTCGTATGAAAAGCGATAAATTGGGCATTCAGCCCAGGTCCAACTAAGCTGAAATGAGAATAATTATAAGCGCATTGAAGGGAATAACCGAATTGTAGCCGTAAGGAGCATCAATCATGTGTATAATGCAGTTAGTCATACCAGTGGGCCGAGTATTAGCATTCCAGGTGCACACAGAACCCATGCCTATTGATTTTGCACCTCAGACAATGGTCGGGCACACGGGCACGTCATTATTTGACAATGTCGTCATTACGGGGCGTGCTGGCCGTACTGAAGCGGCGCCCATGAAAGTTGCGGAACGTGCGGGGGTCAATGACCGAGCGAACTGTGCATATGTGTACACTGTACACTGTACAGTGTATGTACATACACAGCCGCTCACAAAGAGCTCACAAACATATGCAGTTCGCCATGGCTGGCTTCGATCCTGCAGAGAGCACCGAAATACGACGCTTCGCGCTGCACATCATTGATGCTGCAGCAAATATCTAACGTCTAATTTGAGGTCACCTAAGATCAGCTTCAATCCATTATAATCACAAAAAAGAAAGAAAAAATCTTCTGACACGTCTTGAAATGGAACCAGCATTTTCCCATGCGACCATTCCTACATCTTCTTTTTTCTAAAAAGCAACTCTTAGGTCGATGACTTTAACCGTGAGGTCTCTCGCTGACCTACGACCTGCGAATCGAGAAGAATTTGCTTCATTGGAAGCACGATTTTATTTAAAAGCTCTAGGTCAATAAGGGGCTTGTCGCAAGGAGCGTTCTGCATGTCGTATATATGTAGAGCAAGGAGCGCCTTTTGAATGAGCTCTCGCGTCCCGATAAAACTTTATATTTGGCCTTTCTTTTTATTTTTTGACCATTGAACTGGTTGCAGTGATAATGTAAAGGTGGCGGCATTTTCCTTGTAGATTGGCTTCTTTCGTTTTAGCTTTTCGTTGCCCCTAGTTAGTTAGATATTTTGCGGGCCGGATATGATTCCGACGCGAGCGAACAAAACCTGGAAACAGAGTCTGTGGGATAAAACGAAGTGTAAGAGTCATACAGCTGTATGTATGTACCTACTTATATGACCTCCACCGAGATCATAGAGCTGAAATACACCCAAGGCGTCTGAGCCAGAAGAAGCTCACTCGTTATCAGCCAACAGTCTCACCTCCTCGTTTTATCCTTCCGTAAGATGAATATTACCCGACCAGCAAACTTCATACCTGTTGAGTGAGAGATGCGCTGGCCCAGATCTGCTCAGCACAGCCAAGCGGAGCGGTAAGGCAGGGATCGCTCCCCTTTATCCCCCAGTCACAGGCTAGCACTCACTCGCGACCTCACGGCAGCCCAGCGGCCACCTGACCATCCGCCGGGTGGGGTCGGCCCCCGTCAGTGACCGGGTCGTCACCGGCCGTCCGCTATACTGGCCCCGTGTGCCGCCGACCTCGCTGGCCGCCCCCGTCGCACACCGCCCATCGATTGACTCGGGCCGGACACAGGTGAGGGTGCAGTGCAGCCGGGCGCCGACTGACCCTGACCCCAATCACAGGCGCCGCCGCAGGCCGACTGCCCTCCAATGGAGTGGTCCACTGTGTGCTCTGGTAGTGTGGTCCACTCCATGTGCTCTGTTGGATTGTGCTCCAGAAGGACGATTCTTTGAGTGCTCCATTTGGCCGGTCCGCTGAGTGCTTGGTCTGCTCCGTTCATGGTCTGCTTCGCGTCAAACGTTAGTGTTTATAGCATTGTGACATCAAAATGCTAATGAATTGATCAAAACTTATGCCTCCTGATAGAAATAAGACAGTAATGGTCGTTTTATTGCTAAAACCTTGTTGTGTAAGATAGGAAGGAAAGTATTTGTCATGAGCAGAAACTGTTTTATAAGAACAATTGACGGTGTCAAAGGTAGTGCCGCCAGTGATTAGGTATCAGAAGCGCTGGCACAAAATACAGAACCTCAAAATGACTGATATGTTTCTAGGCGGCGGTGCGACATTTCCTTATTCAAATACATATAATGAAATGTCGCCTTTCACAAAGGCTGGCCTTGAAGTGCCGTCGAGCGAATGGTTCTGGCGATGTTAGTTGCTAGGTTACTGTGACGACAGTTGATTGACGAGGCGAGGAGGGGTCAGTGGCCCGCCCAGTGTCTGCACCGACGCCGCTGGCCAGGTCAATGACCTGTGGCGTGCCCCCGGCGCCGCCGCAGGGCCCGTTCGTGTCCGAGCCGGTCCACATTCCAGCTCGCATTGTTATTGTCAGCTTAACGTGTTTCTAGTCGCTGCATTCTTCACACGAGCCCTCCCCGGCGCGAATTTGATACAATTTAGCCGACAACCGCGAGTATAGAAAACCGATTAGCGAACGCAAATTCGAAACCGAACGGTAACGGTACGGTAGATACTAGAAAGGACAGGTAAATTAATGATTCGCGAACAAAATTACGTACGGAAGTGTTCGCACGCATGAGTACGTAGGCGATAAAGTACGTAAGAACAATAGTACGTATCGCTGTAAAACATCCTGAACTGCTCTAACCTAATCTACCCCAACCAAACCTTGCCTAACCCAGCCTAGCCTGGCTTAACCCATACGTCAAAATTGATGTGAAAATGATCAATAACATGCCAAAAATTGTATTGGTTCTTTAGTTTACCAAAGAGAAACAAAAGAGACAAGCTTTAATATAAGCATAAGCAAGAATAAGCATTTTGTGATCTGGATCTCGACATCTACCTACATACAAACGGAGGAATGTTTTTCATCATTGTAGCGTGCGTATATGTTTTTGTATGTTGTAGAGTGTGTAAAGGAATTTCAAAAACTCAGACCTGATGATGACAGTGTTGTCGAAAGCTTGTCTCTTTTGTTTCTCTTTGGTAAACTAAAGAACCAATACAATTTTTGGCATGTTATTGATCATTTTCACATCAATTTTGACTATAATGTCTTCACTCATGCCAACCATCCAAACGATTAAAAACTTAACCCATACGTTTGAGTTTACTTTTGCCCATAGGGAGAGTGGGGTAAAGCGGACCACTGGGGCAAAGCGAACCACCCCCTCTGCATCCCCAATAAATGGCCCCTTTCAAAAACAAAGATAGCCATTAACAATGCCTTATGTTGGCACATTTCTTGTCACAGTGGCTCGGCTCTAGCAATAAACGCTTTCAACCCAGGGCCAGAAACGTGTTATTTACAATTCCCATTCTAATTTTAGCATAAAATGTATACCAAAATTAAATTTAGATAGGTACGAAGCTAAGTGAACATCCGCACTACCGTCACAGAAGCACAATGGTACCTACGCATTTCGGTTTGGCACGAACCCGAAATGGCTCAGCACACTGTGATGTCGACAATGCCTACTCAAATGCAGAATTTGGGAGTGGGGTAAAGTGGACCATTAACCTTTGCCCCAGTGGGGGGGGGGGGGGGCATATGTTACCACCCTGTCGCGTTTTTGGCGTGTGGATAAAAAACCGCGCCGCTTGGGGTAGCTTTTGGTACATCAATTTTGGACAATGTGTGAAATTTTTGACCCCAGGTCATGTCAGGTCAGGTCACCAGGTCAAGTTAACTGACCAAGCCTAAAAAAGTTTGCAATCATGTCCAGCCTGCAGTGTTTGTCAGAAAGGTTTTAAATTTGGTGGATTGCATGATGTTATGGGCGCCTACAGTTTGCATATCTCGGATTTTTTATATCTGTGACCTAAGGTCAGGCCAGTGGCGTGACCTTTCCATTTCAAGTCAATGGAGAGAAATGAGAATGCCTCTAGATCCGTGTGTACGCATAGGAACAGTCCAATCACAATGATTTGGACCACCCGTGATAAACAAGGTGTCATTTTTGCTGATAGCCTCTAGAAAGGTCATCCGAGGTCATTTGAGGCTACAAACATATTTTTGCCAATAACTCGCGATTCGAAAGAGATAGAACGATGGGGATGGTCTCATTGTGTTTGTCTTGTTGAGACGCATCGACTGATATGCAACATGACCTTTTCCGGTCAGGTCATGACCTTGACCTGAGGTCAAATTTTCAAGTTGACCTTTCAAGGTCAAATTATAGCTCATTCGACGCGTCCCGGCGAGAGGAACACGATTCTGGCAATAGAAATGTCGTAGGTTTTTGTAGTCGAAAGTTATTGTCGAAAAACACTTCGTAAAAACAGCTATTTTTGGAGTTTTTGCCCTCTGGAGGCTAAACCGTTGACCTGGGGTCAATTTTGATAATGACCTTATCAAAAGAAGAGTTCGAAAACTATCGATTGTTTTCCCATGTGATTTTCTAGCTACCATAGTTCCTGAGAAAACGGCATGTTTTCTAAAAAAATATAATGACCATTGGCAAATTTTGACCTTTGATGACCTCTGGTGACCCCAATATTGCTCTAAGATGAAAAATGACTGCACTACTTTCAAACGTACACATTGAGAGCTATCAACTGCTTTTTACTGCGTCTTCCTAGCCCCCTTAGTTTTTGAGTTAGAGGTGGGTGGTAACATATGCCCCCCCCCCCCCCACTAGGGCGAAGCTGGCTGAGACCGCCACTGGGGCGCGGGTTAATAAACACACTCTCCTCTTTATCGGAAAATTCAGAAAAATGCGTTAGACTAGAATTGAATTCGTTGTAGCTAGCAGATGAATAAATGATCTTAAAAATGTTCTTGGAAGTAAGTGGCCCTTGAGGAATAAAGAAAAATCGCGGTGGTCCACTTTGCCCCACTAGTTTTTCGAACTCAAAATGTGTATTGGTAATGTTCCACGAAGAATTAAACCACTTTCCAAACACGCTAGGCAAAATTCGCCTACATGGAAGTTTGGGCTGAAGGATTAAGCTAACACGTAGGCTGGTTTAAACCAGTAGCGGCGGAACATCTTGAATTAAGGGGGGGGGGGCACTGCCGACTTTGGTCCCATTTCTTTTCATGCAACGCCCATAGCACTAATGTTAAAATGCCAAAATCAAAGGGGGGCACGGTGCCACGGTGCCCTCCCCGTTCCACCGCCTATGGTTTAAACTAGCATTTTCACTACCACTTAGCAGCTATCTGACGCTGTTTCTTAGCTTAGCTAGTCCGCTTTACCCCAATCGGCACTCTCCCCTACCTTATACTTTACACGTAGGTAGTATTAGTAACGAGCAGGGGCGCGGGAGCTACTTTCAGACTGGGGGGCACACCATAATAGAGATCATCCTAGGATACCCCCAAATCTAGTTTTCTCACCAGTTTTAGGCCACTTATTTTTCATCCCTTGGCTTTTTTAACAAAAAAGAAAACATTTGCAAAAAAGTGTGGTATTCCGTCTCAAAGCTGTGGAGGCATGCCGCCCCCACGGCCCCAGAGTTGGGGGGGGGGGGGCAAGCTGCCCCCACTGCCCCCCCGGCTCCCGCGCCTATGGTAACGAGACGTGCTTTTGTCCCACCCCACGTACTTTTGCTCAGGGCCTCGGCTAAGGAATTTTGACTGGTGGGCCACTTGGGCAGCGACATGGACTGACCTTCGTAGTCATAGCCCCCCCCCCAATTTTCGATTTCTCCCCAGATTTCGGCCACTTTATTCTGCAAAAAAAAAAAACGTCAGGATGGTATTAAAAAATGTAAAAAAAGGGGCTAAACCCCCCCCCCCCCGACTCTTCAGAGAGAGGAGAGAGAAGGGACCCACAACCCTCTCAGCGGTGATACTCCGGCAGTGCACATAAAATCGCACAAGTATGCACAAAATATTGACGCAGATTATGAAACTTTGGACGATAACTTACGGCCGGTCGGATGTTAAAAATCAGCGAGCCCTGAGTGGATCGCTCGCCGACTAGTCGGAGATTCGGAAGCGGTCGGAAGAGATCGGGCGTTGTCGGGTGGATCGGGAGGAATTGTGAACAGCACGAGTGCAACTTTATACATAAAGTGGGTTGTAGCAGGAACCCCAAAAGAGGGTTGTAGCAGCAACCCCAACATCTCTGAAAATGATCATTAAGCCTATTGGTGTCGCATGGAAAAGAATTGACTCAAAAGCCCAAGCACACTGCGCGTGAGTGCGCAACCCTAATATTTTCTTTAAAAAAAAGTTATGTACACTTCTGGTGGACAGTGTCCTAAACTTTCGATTTGTCTTGGGTGTCTGAGTGGAAAATTCTAGCCACCCAAAATGTGAGAGTGGAAAATTATCCATTCTTATTCTTGAGTGTCATCTTCAGCCCAAATGAGAAATTTTTGGAACGCTGACTGTGAACGGTTCGAAATTCGTCCGACTGGTCGGATGTGTGACTGCAAGCATCATACCGGTCGTGAAGACGCATAACAAGGGCTTTAATATCGCTTGCAGACTTCAATCGGCTGGAAGTCGCCGACACTACCTCTAGTTTGACTCTGGCTTAAGGCCGTGTTACACTGCCGAATTTTGGCCACGACCCTGTCGCCGAATCACGTCGTGTAGGAAATCGGCGAACAGTTCACCGACAGAGGCGAACAGTTCGCCGACAGAGCCCGATTTGCAGACAACGGGTGGGGGGCCCCCCTAATCGTGCGCGGGTCGAAGCTGATCCATGATTCGGCGAACATCGCGAATGAATGGCGAATCTGTTGCGAATAGTCGGCGATACCTTGGCAACAAGTCGGCGCACGTAGCGACATGTCGGCGGTGACTCGGCGAGTGTTTGGCGATCATGTTCGTTTATTATAAGTTCGGCGAACGGCCACGAAATTTTCATTTTTCATGAAATATTCGTGGCGGTCGTGACGAACCGTAAAAGTCGCGCGGTGTGCACCGACTGGTCTGCGAAATGCCAAGACCGTGGAAGAAAGATCCCGAATCGATCCGCGACATAGGATGACTTGCATATTCGTGCACATTCGTGTACCAAAATTCGGCAGTGTAACAAGGGCTTTATATCGTGTCTATCGGCCAGCCGTCTGAGATCGCTCGCAGGCTTATCCCCGACCGTCTGAACTAGTCTGTTCTTCCACTTTTTACCCCAAGAGGATATTGCAAACAATAGGTTGAAGTTTTTTCACAAGAATATGTTTCACCGATGGGTACCTACTTTACAGCCTGAAAATGTACGATAAGATCTGCTAGTTCAATTTGAAATGTGAAAACTTAGACTTTTCGGAAAATTACTGGTGGGCCAAATCTTTGAGGCTGGTGGGCCATTTCGGGTCACTGGTGGGCCATTTGGCCCACCAGTTAACATGTTAGCCGAGGCCCTGACTTTTGCTGGCATACATTTACCATACGTGCTTTTACTAAACGAGCAATCACTCCCAGGAACTGCTGACATCTGCCGGTTGAATCAGCAACTAATACCTGCAGAATGGACGGTCGGAGTGCTGATATCGCCCGGCGGCGCAGTGTGACAGTACTACGGAAAGTGTGGAAATTGTCGAATGTCGAGCACCAGTAAGATGCCTTGTAGGAAGACAAACGAGCGAGCACGAGGGTGACCCGTTCATGTGCACAACTGGGAAGCGGTACCTCCAACGGACTTGCGCACTGCACAGTGCACACGACACCCTACTAAACGGACCATCCCGGCCGATCCCTAACGGTGTTGGAAATTAAGTGCAATCGGCCCAATCGTTATCGGGATGTCGAAGCGGCCCCCTGCACATTTGCAGGTGCTGTGGTACCCAACTGTGAATTGCATTTCTGCACAACATCGTTCTTAGTTATGATTGCAATGTCGCAGCCTGCACCCGGCCTAGAACCCCCGTTTGAAAGCATCTTTTCAATTAAATCGCCGACACTTTTCCGGCGAGTTGATGCGCCCCTCGCGGCGATTTCACGTGTCGGCGCTAACTGTCGTCGCACACGTGACGGGTCCGCTTGGTGGGTCTGTGGCGTGAGTGGGCGGTTACGGAAGCACCCGTCCTGCGGGGGGGGGGGGGGCGACCCGGTCACTCGGTCTCCAGGGATTGTGTGATCGATGACCGCGGGAAGGTGGCCCGGTCGGTCGTCCTCCGGGACCCGGGGCCGCCGAGGGCTCGCGACATGACACCGCCGACCTGCCGCGCCAGGATCGGGACACTGCATCGTAGCCGAGTGGACATTTCTAAGAGCACGGGAGACGAGATATCACATCCTTTGACCATAGAAATTAGCTGGCTAATTAATATACAATTACAACTGGAAGAACATTTGAAGACAAAATTTCCTTCTGCTCGATTTCATCAGATACGAACTATGTAGAAACGGACTCGAATAAAAAATAAGCGATCATCTACAGAACAAGAATCTGACCAACGTCCTGCCGCTGACCCCGCTCTGGAGCTGCCTGACGGCCAGTACTATCGCCTCCAACGCGGCGGTGAAAGCTCACACGGCGAGTCGTAAAACGCCAGCTCCTCGCAATGGCAATGACGCACCCGTCTCCACTTGGAGGACTTTTGTCAGATGCCCCCTGAGGGACATACTGTCAAACCAAGGCTCTATGTCAAACGGCAAATCCCTCAACGAGCCCGCCTCATCACGGAATGCGAAAAAAGGATGACTCCTGAAAGTCACACTTCTCACACAAACTAAAATGTGAAAACAACCAGGCAAACTGGAAACAATTAGCAAACTGGAAAAGACCGCCCGGGACGAATCAAAATGTAGCGTGAGAGCAGTCCGATGACCATTCCTAGTTTTCCGACTTCTAGACTAAGAGCGAATGGCGATGATGCGTCATATAGGGGAGAGTGGGGCACATTCGCGTATGGGGCTCATTCGTTTTCAGCAGTTTATGGGAACACGAGTGACCGCACGAGCTCAAGGTAAATTATGGAAATATGTCAATCATTGCCACCCTTCATGCACTGTAGAAGACAACACCGTACCTGCTGGCATGCTTGATAAAAACGCAAATTTGTAATATTCGTGCGCTTTCCAAACTTTTCTCATATCATCCATTTTCGTGATCCTGACTTGGAAATGTGGTTCAGTATTTCAAATTTGGGGGCGAAGAAGCTCGTGACAAGTGATTCACGCGACCTTGGCGAGGTCACGGAGGCCGGCAGTTGGCACATTCTTGTTGGCCAGCCCATTTTTTCTACATATGTTGTGCAATGCATTCTTGTCGAAAGGAATCAAGTGAAATGACCCCTTGTCAATTTCTTTTGGTAAATTTCTGGTAATGTTCAGTAATTGCTCGAACTTTGCAGGGTGCACGGAAGTGCCCCACCCCTTGCACGGAAGTGGCCCATAGGAGGGGCAGTTTCGTGCAAACGTTCAGAGTTATTAAAAGTCATTTTTTATAATAAAAGCAACAATTTTAGAGGATAACTTTTAACCCGCGCCCTGATGGGGTCTGCCGAGCAACGCGGTCTGATGGGGGGGGGGGGGCATTATGGCCCCCCCTAAGATCTCGAGAACCACGCAACATAGCGACAAGCGGTAAACGGCGTTGGATAGCCCCAGCGGGGAACTACCTTGTGACCCAATTTCATTGACCTCGGTCAAACCGATGACGTCACAGGTCAGGTCAAAGGTCGAATTTTCACCGTTTACAGGCATTTCAAGAAATGCGTTGTAAAATCGAGTAAAATGCATTTCATTGAAAATCATCGATGGGAAAATGTTCTTCAAACACATATTTTGCTATTTGAGGTCACTGATACCAGGTCAGGTCACAGAGGTCAGGTCACTGGGGTGTCACAATATGAAAGTGTCGTGTGATGCATGTTTTATGGTCCATTTTACATGACAAATGCGATTATGTGGGTCAAGCAGACTTTTGGGCCAGCTTAGGTCACGTTTTGGTCAAGGTCAGGTCAAGGTCAGGCCAAGGTCAGGTCAAATTAGGTCAAATTTCAAAGTTGATATTTTTGCATAAAATGGGTATCGATTCGATGCAGCTCGTCACGGGGAGTTCAATGGTGGTCTCCGTTTTGCGCTAAAAGGTCTAGAATTGCTAAAAATTGAGTTCAAAAATTTGACGTCATCAATTTTTAACAGTTTTTTCGCTATAACTTGGCCAAAAAAAGGTATCGATCTAAAATTTGGTATGTATATCGAAGAGCGCAGGGACTATCACATATATTCCGGTTTTTTTCGATACTCGAAAAAAAAAATTGTTGTAAATTTTTTGAGTTTTTCTAAAAAAATCAATTTTTTATTTTTTGGGGTCAAAATCCCAAAATTTCGAAAATCCGAGATCGCAGTTTTGTAGCGCCGTGTTTTCTCTACACAAAAACATAAAGAACTTTAAAATTGCTTGTTAACTGTAGAATTGGTGAGCGTTTCAAGATGTCATGTTTTTTGCTTCTTTTTACTCGAACATGACTTCAGTTTGACCTCAATAACTCCTGACCTGAGGTGACCTGTGACTTGAAATTTTGTGTGAAGGTGTCAAATTGATTCCCGGTAAGGTACCCAAAATTTGGCGGCGCTGCGCGCTAAAGAAAAACCACAGGGGGGGGGGCCAAAATGGCCCCCCATCAGGGCGCGGGTTAAAGAGGAAAAATATCTGTACCTAATAGGTAGTTCCTTTCCATACTACAATCAACAATTTTGCCGTTGCAAAGAACAGATATATGGATTTATCCATTTTCGCACGAATGTGCCCCACTCTCCCCTACTGGGTATTACATAACATGCTTCCACAGCATGGAAAGCAAGCAGCTCGAAAGGTGTTCTTGCTGGCAAGGCATCAAAGGCGGGAAATTTCTACCTGCAAACCTGAGCGACCTCAATGGTGATTGTACCTCGTGCACAAGAGTTTTCAAAGAGTTTTTACCCGGTCTTTTATGAAAGTCCATCGAGGCTCTAGAGAAATACGCGAACGGCCAAATCAATGAGGTCGTTGAGCGCAAAAAGTTCAACGAACGGGTACAGGAACAGGGCGAATCCTTTGATGACTTTTTAACGTCCCTTAGAGAACTCGCCCGCAGCTGCAATTTTTGCACTGAATGTCGCGATTCGCTTATAAGGGATAGAATCATTATGGGTCTGAGGTCTGCAGAGACCGTTCGATGTCTGTGTGCAACACCGGACCTATCTCTGTCGGCCACTGTTACTGTTTGCAGGGCGCAGGAGGCGGCATCTCGCGACGCACGGGAGCTGCACGGCGGCACTGCGGACGGCCCGTCGGCCCTGCAGGTGTGGTCGCCCCGGGCCGGTGGCGGTCCGGCCGCCTGCACTGGCTGCGGTCGGCGGACGCACCGACCCGGCCAGCAGTGCCCCGCCCGCGGGCTGCGGTGTCGGGCCTGCCGGGGACCGGACCACTTCGCAGCTGTGTGCCGGTCGAGGACCGACGGCCGGCGGAGCCGCGAGGGGTCGTACGGACGGTACCGATCCCCGCCACCCCGGGACCGGTATCGGTTCCCACCGCTCCGTGATCGGTACCTGTCATCTCCGCCGCGAGACCGGCCTCAGTCTCCGAGAGGTCGGCACATGTCGTCGCCGCCCCGAGAGGTGTACCGGTCACCATCTCCCCGCGATCGGCACCGTGCAGCGACAGGGGATCGTCGCGCCTCTCGTAGTCGCCAACGGCAGTCTCCAGACGGGCACGGCCGAGTCCGTTTCCGGCGGGATGGTGAAACGGCGAATCACGTGGACCGCCGGAGCCCCAGCACATCGGCTATCATCGCGTCTGCATCGGTACAGGGTGCCCCGAGGGTGCGGGTACGCGTAGAGGCGTACTACTCTGCTGATGTGGACGCGCTGCCCGACACCGGAGCGGACATCAGTGTTGGAGGTATCCAGTTCCTGGACGACATGAATGAGTTCCCTGAGAACCTTCTACCGCCCAACGAGCACCCGAAAGCAGCTGACGGATCGGCGTTCTTCCCGTTCGTATCACCCTGGGTGACGTCACGGTTGATGACGACATACACATTCTTCCGCGCGTCACGGGTCTGCTGATGTCATGGAGGACCACCCGCCGGTTAAACATTATTCCAAAGGACTACCCGCGTCAAATGAAGAGCGCGACCTCGACGCCCTACGTCAACAGCGCTGGTTCGAGACACCCGGCAGCTCCAGACGACAGCAGTACGACTGCTACCCCGGTCTTTGAAGATCAAGCAAGCTCGGCCGGATGGCCGCGCAGCACGGCCACGCCAGCGCCATCTACAACGCAACCCGACCGCTTTGTGGCGACATCTGTGCGGGCGGAATCCGCACCGCGCTGTCGCCAAGCTGCACTGCCATCTACATCCCAGGTCAGGGAAGAGACACTAACTCCGAGCACTCACTGTACGACCAACGGTCAGATAGCCACTCCCGAGCACCGAGAGGAGCAACGTGCCACGAGGATCCCAGACCTCGTGCAGGAATTCCCCACTGTGTTTGATGGCAACATTCGGTGCATGCCAGGAGAGGAGTACAAGATCCATCTCCGTGAAGATGCGGTGCCATTCTGCGTCACCGCGCCACGACGGGTACCACTGTCGTATCGTGACCCACTGAAAGAGGAGCTGAAACGTCTTGAGGACCAAGACATCATCTTCCCGGTGACGACTCCGACTGACTGGTGCGCACCGATCGTTGTCAGCGCCAAAAAGGGAGGCGGCATCCGGCTCTGCGTGGATCTTTCGATGCTGAACAAACACATCCGTCGAGAACGCTATCAATCACCGACTCCAGCAGAAGAAGTAGCATCCATTGTCGGAAAGAGGGCCAAATGGTTCACAGTGGTTGATGCTGCCAAGGGATACCACCAGTGCCCGCTTGCGGAAGAAAGCAGGCTACTGACAACTTTCATCACAACGTTCGGGAGATTTGCCTTCAAACGCGCCAGGTATGGTGTCTCTTCGATCTCCGAGCATTACAACCGGAGGATGGACGAGGCACTGCAGGGAATGCCCGATAACTACCGGAAAGTGGTAGATGACGTCATCATCTTCAGCAGCACACTGGAAGAGCACATCCAGCACGTTCGGGAGTTTCTGTCTCGATGCGAGGAACGAGGCATTTCCCTCAACCTGGGAAAGCTCCAACTGGCTCAACGCTCCGCAAAGTTCGCCGGCTTCATTGTGACACAAGAGGGGTACAAGCCAAACCCGCAACTGACTCAAGCTCTATCTGCGTTCCCGACTCCGCGTAACATCTCTGACTTACGCGGATTCTTCGGACTCATCAACCAGCTGTCCCCATTCACCGACAGTGTAGCAGAGCTAATGGAGCCGCTTCGTTCTCTTCTGAGTCCAAGAACCACCTTTCTGTGGAAAGAGCACCATCAGCGGGCGTTCGAGAGAGCGAAGGAACACCTTGCTTCGGTGCCGACTCTCGGCTTCTTCGACCCCACCAGGCCGACGATGCTCGCAACCGACGCGAGTCGCAAGAAGGGTCTGGGCTTTGTTCTGCGACAAGCTGACAAGGATGGGCGATGGCACGTCATCCAAGCTGGATCACGCTTCCTCAGTGATGCCGAAACGCGGTACGCGACCATCGAGCTTGAGGCGCTCGCTGTATGCTGGGGCCTACAGAAGTGCCGCCTGTTCATCGGAGGGCTTCCGAGCATCGAAGTAATCACGGACCATCGTCCTCTCGTACCAATTCTCAATAGCAAGACGCTAGACGAGATTGAAAATCCAAGGCTGCAGCGTCTCAAGTTACGGATGAGTGAGTTTGGGACAATCTCAGCAAGATGGGTACCGGCCTCCCAGCACAGCGCTGCAGACGCCCTGTCTAGGAACCCGATAGAGCACCCAAACGGTGACGACGAGTGTGGAGAGGATGCAACGACTTCTTGCATCCAGTCTATCGTCATCAGTGAACTCAAGGCCCATGACGTCGACATCAGTCTCAAAGAGGTCCGGGAGGCTGCTGCTGCGGACCACGAGTTCCAGCTACTGGCAGAAGTCATTCGAAACGGCTTCCCTGACAGTAAATCAGAGGTCCCAGAAGCCGTCAAAAGGTACTGGCCAGTTCGAGATCGCCTGACAGTGGACGATGGAATCGTTCTTTGTGGATGCAGGGTCGTTATACCCCCATCCCTGCGGAAGAGAACGCTCGTGACACTCCACGCGGGGCACCTGGGGAGAGAAAGGGCAATTTCCAGAGCAAGACAGATCATCTATTGGCCAGGAATGAGTGCTGACGTCGATCACGTCACAAAGTCGTGCGACCGCTGTCAGAGTGAGCTCCCCTCCCAACAGCGGGAGACGCTGATCCAGCACGAGCTTCCAGGACGACCCTTTCAGCATCTGACTGTCGACATTGGAAGTCACGCTGGAGGTAAATATCTTGTTGTTGTGGATGGGTTTTCTGGATGGCGTCATGTAGCATACCTCGGCTTACACTCGGGCACAACCAAAGTCATGTCTGCATTGTTAAATGTCTTCCGACAAATCGGGGTTCCTGAGGCACTGTGGAGTGACGGGGGCACTGAATTCACATCATATCAGTTCCGAAGTTTTCTCAGAAAGTGGGGCATCAGTCATCACACATCATCTCCCCACTATCCACAATCTAATGGGCTCGCCGAGTCTGGAGTGAAGGCTGCTAAAAAGCTATTGAGAAGGTGCTGGGACTTTCGCAGGTGCAGACTGGACGAGGACGCCTGGACGAGAGGGATCCTCCAACACTGGAACACGCCCGGTAGCTGCGGAGTGTCGCCAGCTCAGCTCGTGTACGGACGACCGATCAGAGACACTCTCCCATCACACCCTGATCTCTACAAACGGCAGCCCCCTGAGGAGTTCGCTGACCGACGGGAGGAGTGCCGTCGTAAAACTAAGGAGCGCTACGACAGCCGAGCACGGGATCTCCCCGAGTTCCCAGTCGGAACCCATGTACGGGTGCAAGACGTCCGCACCCGCCGGTGGGAGAGGTGCGGCACAGTGACTGACGTCCTACCGTTCCGGAGGTATCGTGTGCGGTTTGACGATGGCGGCAGTGTAGACCGCAACCGGTGCCACCTTCGCCGGAGGTATGCTGTTGTTGAACCGTGTCTAGCGGAGAGGAGCGGTGCATCGGACAACTCAGGTCCGACCGGGCAGCGTCGCGCCGAGTTGCCCAGCGGAGGCCGACAGCCGCTTCAGGGGACGTCCCGTCTCGCCGAGGAGCCGCCGCTCCGACGGTCGACGCGGACGAGGAGACGGCCGAGGCGTCTGATAGAGGAGATGTAATGATAGGCTTGCGTGTGCGCAGCGTGATGTTTCTTTTCACTTGTCAAGTTATTTTGTTGTTATTTTGTTGTCAAGTTGTTTTCGTTGTTACGTTATGCTGGTACTTATGGCTGTAATATGAGCTCAGGTGGGACCCCTGAGGGGAGGGGAGATGTGCTGGTGTTCCCGCCTCCGTTGTGCGTGGTGTGCCGGTGTGTGCCCGAGTTGAGTCCCTGGAGACGCCACTGCCGTGCCCTGCCCTCCGGCGGTCGGCCGGCCGGCTGGGTTCCTGGTCCCTTGGTGGTCAGTTGGAGCGGAGCACCAATACACGCCGGAACGTTACTACCGCGTCTCACAACGGCATATGTAATGCAGAGTGAAGATCTTTGCACATCAGGAGCGCCGTACTATCCGCATACCGATTCTCCTCGCGGCGTCGCCCGGCCCATATTTATCGCAACCGGTAGTCTCGGACTAAGGATTCGTGTGTCGAGGGTTCGAGTCCCGGAAGCGCTCGGTAGTTTTAACTTTGCTGTTTCCAAATATTTGGCGAAAAAGGTTGTATTTATCGAAAACCGGCTCAATTTACTTGCCTTAAAGGGACAGTATCATCGAAAAAAAATCCATGTATGGAGCTGATTTTTTTTTTACTAGCATTTCTTATTTTTCTGAATCAGAAAAACATAGTTTGAGGACCGAACTCGGTGAAAAATATTGCAACCACATTTCATTTTCATGATTCATTTTCATGAGCCGTTAGGCGGCACGGGCGGACATCGATAGCAGCGCCTCTATCGGTCACTAGGGAAAGCTGGGCTGTAGGCGACGAAATACCGGCTGAGTTGTCACACGTTGAATAGGTTTATAGACATCCGTCTTGTGAAAAAGTTGAACTTTTGCCTTCAATATTTCTACAGGCAATTTTAGAAGTGTCTTCACATAGATTACAACACCGTTTAGATTATTGTATTCACTTCAAGCCTTCCCTATTGTTCTTGATGATGCGGGAACTATTTCTAATTAGTGTTTCTAGATTAATAAAAGAACGTATTGTGCAAACGATGAAAAAAACATAGATGGAAGATTTTAAATGCAATTTTCTCTAGCAATTAATGGTAAATTCTCTACAGATCAAGGAAAAGATGCATGCTAACTGATAATTTAAAGTTCTTGGGGCCAATTGTTTTCTTCTTTTCTTACGTCGCCCCAATGGCCGCGAATACACTTGTGATAACGCCTATCGCGAACCACCACTATACAAGCATGGCCGCCAGTTTGGAAGCATGCAAAATTACTACAGAACTGGCGCAGATAATACATTATTGACGCTACGCTTACGCGGTCGTTCTTCTGATTGAGTTGTCCTTAGGGAGAGGTAGCCTTAGGTATTGCCTATAAAAATATAACGTGACAATTGGAGGGAGTGACAATTGGACGTGACAATTGACAATGGGAGAAAATATCACGTGACAATCACGTGATAAACGTCATACATTGGAGGGAGATTGTGATTCAAGCTGGAGGAATTCCTTTGTTGAGCCGCTAGAATCCGAAGGAAACAGCGGAAATTGCCTACGACTATTTAATGAATTTAACGGTGATGAATAAGTGCGAAAAACGTTTTGGCTTTATAAAATTTGATGAAATGACCAGGGTAAAAGTTTTATTACTGGCGGTCAATTCAAAACGGCGCAAACATTTAAAAAACAGTGAAGATAGTGAAGCACGATTCAAAGTGTAGTACACCTTTCGTACTTTGAGCGGCGATAGCGGGATAACGGTGTGGAGCTTCGAGGATCGGTCTTCAGTTCCCGGACCAGAAAGGTGGGGCCTATGCAATGTCAAATTTCATCAAAGTGGTGATACTGTCCCTTTAACAACATGTTTATCAAGCCACACATTGCTTGTAGTGCCTAAAGCAACTGTGATTTAAAATTGGAAATAGAATCGCTGCCAGCATACATATTTCAGAAAGAACATTAAAGGTGTAATCGAATGCGATTTTCCCCGGCAATGTAGCTCTAATTCATTTTTGAGTTACAAGCTCATTTGTCAAAAAATTGTCGATAGGTGAAATGTGACCTTTAATGACCTCTGGTGACATAACCTTCTATTTTCTACCTGACCGAATGATTAGCTTCATGGTTTTTGACGTTCCATTCATCCCGTGTGGCCGCTAAATTGCCTGCAGGAGTCAAGTTAGACGGGGAGGGCCAGCATGCATATCGTTAAGGTGTTTAAACACCTTAACGATCCGAGTCGAGTGGCGCCGAGCACCAGCCCGGCGCTCTTAGTGGCGTACTCGTATGACCTCGGGTATCCCTCGGAGGTAAGTGTTGAATCTAAATTTGTACTCACCGATGTCCGGTGGGTGGCTCGGCGGTAGAGGTCTGCACCGGCCGGCTGCAGCCGCGGCTGGCTGCAGCCCCACGGCTGTGGGCCGGGGCGGCTGCAAATATCTCCAAGAACACGGCTACGGCTGTGGCCACGGCTGTGAGATTTCAAGCTCAATCTTAAGTACTCAAATATAAAATTTTAAATCCTTAATCTTACATTCTGATAAGCAGTATAGCCTGTAAAAATCATGCAAAGGATGCCCAGCAACATTGAAAGTGGTGAAGCCTTTGAGAACCTGTAATGGTTTTACCATTTGCTGTAGGGGAGTTTGCACTCTGGTACAGAATACTAATAATAGGTACCAATTGTTCCTTCATTATCAAGAGCTTGACAGTTTCAGAAAATGCAACATGTTGCATTGTCACATCCCTCTCAAATCAATCTCACCTGGTCATTAGGAGAGCACCTTACAGCTATTGAAGACGAGCGTTCAATAATTCTTTCAGGTAATAGAAAAAGAAATCATGCCTAGGTAAAGGCAGGTAAAGGCTTCATAAAATATTATCTAAAATACCTCTTAGATGAATTTCTGGATTTTCGGCAAGTCCAATTACAAAATATAAAACTGGCGCTTTATGTTCTAACTGGTGTGTGAGTGACCGCTAACAGAAAATGCCGATCAATGAAGCCAATGGAATTAGATTATAAGTGAGCATGAACCTTACTTACGGTTAATTCACATGATGGTGAAAACCCTGAACACGTAATTCACATGACGGTGAAAACCCTGAACACAATATTTCTTACGCGAGCTGTTGACTTTACTAACAAAATGACGTCTTCTTCTAGAAATGTAAAAATTTGATACTTGATCTTTGTTTTAGAGCAAGTTTTTAACTGCATAGCGTTATTATTTAAAAAATTATAATTTTTATGGCTGTTTATAGTGAAACAAAACAATTTATTGCCACTTCCTTTCTATTGACGTCATTAAAAACTCAAGTAAAATTTTTGATTGAAACAGGTAATTGTGGCTCGCACGTCCTTGGGGATTTGAGCGAAGATCATTATTTGGAAAAATCAAACTAGATGAATGTTTTTCTTTCTTGGATGCTCACTAGTGTTTTGATGCCTTGCATATCAAATTAGTTTGAGACTTGCTCGGAAGGCTGCTTCAAGCCTGGCATATCACACCCCAGAAAATATGCAAGGTAAGAAAGAAGCAAGAGTTTTGACTTAGACAATCACTGTTTGACAGTCCATCAACTTCAGTTTCATTTTCCATACCTAACATTGATAATGAAAAGCATCAGGGTCTGTTGTTCTGTCCCACAACCATGCTTCAGGATTTGGCATTAGATGTCTACACTGCTAGTGCTTCTATTCTGGTTTGTTGTTTATGTTTTCTGTTGATGTAGGTACCTACCTACCCATCTTTCTTAACAACTTGCAAGGGCTTGTGTAGGCATGCATTGCGCATCAGGCTTCAGGCCTTCGGCCTAAAGCCAGATACACAACCACTTAACCTATGATGCTTCATGAGCTTGAGAATCTATAGCCCATTGCAATGTGCCTTTGGCTATATGTTTCAACTAAAAACAACTTAGTATATACTATTTGGTTGCATTTCATTGAAAGTATCAACGGCCGGCTGACGGCTGGCTGCCCACAGTTTGCCACGGCTGTGGGCGGCTGTGGCTGTGGAGCCACGGCTGCGGGGCGGCTAGGCTGTGGAAAATTGCAGCCGTGCAGAACTCTACTCGGCGGCGACCTCTCTCCTCTGGCCGCCGCTGGGCGCTGGGCGTTCTGCGGCGGCGCCTCGGGGAGGCCCGTATCGCCCGCCGGAGGGGGCCCGGTGTCACGGCCGGCGGTGGAGGGGGGCGGCGGCACCCCGGGCAGCGCGCCGGCCGGCTGTCCCGGCCCGGCGGCCGTCAGGCTCCGCAGCAGCCGGTCCACCTCGACCTGCGGCAGGTAGACGACCGCGCTGCGCCCGTCGGCCGCCAGCCCGGACGGCGGCCGGGAGGAGAACACCATCTGGTTCACTAGGGTAGCCTCCTTGCGCCGCTGCGGCCGGAGCGGCGCCGCCGGCTGGCTGACAGCCGGCAGCGGGGAGGTGGCGGACCGGCGCCGGCCGCCGCCCGGTGTCCCGCTGTCGGCCGCCGGGCTCACTGTGTAGGTGGGGGACGGAGACACGGGCCGGGGAGGGCCGACGGCTGCCGGCGCCACCCGGCTGCCGCGGCGGGACCGCAGCGGCTGCCGGCCGCCGCCCGTGGCCAACAGTTCACCCTCGTCCACATCAGTCTCCTGATTCGGCTTCCACTCCACCGTGATGTACTTCTTCGGGGCTGCAGAAACGAGGAGATTGCGTCATTCGACATGCTACATAATGCATAAGATGGTGGCATTGACTATTGTTGATACAACAGCTGAAAAAATCAACGCGCTATGATGGCGAAAATATAGATTGCTTATTTTACTGATGAATAAAATAAGGCAAAGCAACAAGCATGTAATAGCTAACCACATCAGCGAATTTTGATATTCTGGCTCTAGGATACCCGTTTCTGTCTTAGATTGTCGAGGAGTTCCTGTTAGTCCTTCAGGGGGGGGGGGGGCTCCTGTTGCTCAGAACCCAGCCGATTTTGGAAGTTCTGGCTGACTATTTTCGACATGACCTGTCGCTGGACCAGTGGACCACCCATGACAGCCTTGCTGAAGACAAAGCTTTGGGGTCGCTGAGGCTTTGATACAGTGGCATCGCGTGCCTCGCCCCATTTAAATCCCGCGATAATGATCCGCGAAACAGACGTGACCTGTTCGCCACCGTCTTGGATTTAGTCAATTTTCCAGAAAATGAATGAAACACACACGGCCTGGAGTCCTATGTTATGTTGTATAAGAACAATGTCTGAGCCATTCGCCGATATTAGATGACTAGACCACAGCTTACTAAGCAGCTTACCCTGAAACGTCAACTCACTATCAACGCAGGGATTTAGTTCAGTGAACCGTTGTCAAACCATGCACACATGCCCCACTTCACATCACACAGTCCAATGAGGACCAACGCGTTGGTCGACAGCGTTGCAACGCTGGCCTCAAAGGGCCCCACACATATCTCTGACAGTGAGGACGTAGGCCAACCTCGCTTATTGTTTCACGATTTGCTCGAGGGAGCCAAAGGCTCGGAGGAACAAGTGCAACCTCTCAAGGGTCGACGCCGGTCGCTGGGAGCACCTCATAGACTTTAAGAACCTGAAATACGGGCCTCTAAGGGCCCAGCCCGGTCTCAGAGGGCCCTGCACCGGCACGGTTGGCAGTCGGAGTCAGAATCTGAGTCGGTTGGAGTCAATAGTTCTGGCAGGAGCATGGTCCGACTGAAAACCAAGAATTCCTGATTCCTCTCAGACGGCTGCCGACGTCCTTATAGTAGCATCAAGGTCCTCTGGGGCTGGCGTGAGCCGTCTGAGACTGACGGGCACCTTATAAGAAAAGAGGACACTCTGATATAATTTTGGGGACGTTGCAGATCACTGAGCCCCTCCGATATGTGGATTCTCTCACTGACCCAAGAATAGGTAAGCACTCGTGCACTCGCGCCCTGGCTATACGTGATTGTCTGTGCGTCGTAATTCAATAATTTTTCCGTCATAATACTCACCGCCGGTGCTGCTGCCCGATCCCATCGCCGCCGGGTCCAGCTTCGTGTCGGGCGCAGGCCAGAGACGTCCTTACAGTCGCAAATCGCTACGGGTGCCCTGGCGAAGACGACGAAACTCCTTTTCTCTAAGGGTCACTGTCACTAAACGTGAAGGCTGCTTGACGTTCTAGATTCTTGACCACCAATCAATGACAGGATTGTCCTCTTGAAAACGCTTACATCCGATGCGTATGCTATTTTTATCTTGCAAGCTTATCTTGAAGATATCCAGGATAAATATTAAGCACATATCTATTCAGTATATCCAGGAATGCATATTGCACATCACTCCCCATGGCCTTTGACACGCGATTGAGCCGTGACGTGACCTTTATAGGCACTCGCAATACCATGCATGAAGAGCGGCACACCACTCTACGACAATCAACCTGTCACCAACCAAGGATCACCACTCGAAACAAAAGACAGCACCCGAAGTGCCGATCACCATGTTGTCAGCGGCGACACTCTCGCCCCCGCCGGCGGCGGTCGCGTCTCGATAGGCACTGCGTCCCGGCCGCCGTGCCTCTGACTAGCGCGAGCGTCATCGATTCAACGAGCTCCGCCAGCGTGCACAGCCATTGCAGGTCGGCGTCCTGTGTCTTATGTCGAAACATCCGAGCTCGTCTCTCATCGGAATGATACCGGTCGTTTGGTCATCGGTGACATTGTCTGGTCCGTCGGAATAGTGATTAGGCTTTGATTTTTCTTGAAAACACGAGCCATTTTTTTATTCGGGTCAACAACGATGAGTTATCGAATATATGCGGCTCTTATTATGCAAAATTGATCCGGACGAATCATGAGTTAGAGGTTAAAACAGATACCTAGAATGACCATAGACAGCAATCTCATGACACATGTGGAAGAGCTATGAAAAATACTAGTTAGGATAGCTGTCATTTGCTGCCCTGTGTTTTATGTCAAAGCATTTGACTTTCATATATGATTTAAATTTTTGTCTTTACCAGCCTCAGGGTAGCCACTAGCCAGCCTCTGGGAAATGGGAATATCATGATATCCTCGGTATGAAGGGTTAAACGGCTGTGACCACGCAATATGAGAAAATGACAAAACTTAACGGCTCTAACAGCAGGCTGCCGTATTCTAAAACGCTGTGAAACAAAAGCGAAAGAAAGCTTGACGTTTGACAAAGGGTTCAAAATTACACTTATCTCCACTCTTATCGACCGAAGGCACCGTGCCTTCTCTCTCTCTCTCTCTCTCTCTCTCTCTCTCTCTCTCTCTCTCTCTCTCTCTCTCTCTCTCTCTCTCTCTCTCTCTCTCTCTCTCTCTCTCCCTCTCTCTCGAACTTATTTCATTTTCCGCATTCCAGCATTCTCCGTTTGAACTACGAAACGCTACGTGGTAGGTATGTCAATTTCTCTTTAATCGGCTATCGGAAGACACAAACATTTGAATCACATGCTCCTTCCTCACTCTTGGTGGTGGGTCATCAGACGCAGTACCTACCTGATGGGAGTTAATTGCTCCAGGCTTTACAGGGAAAACGGACGGACTTCCCACCGCGTTCCACGCTCTAATATCCAAATGTGCGTCTGGGGACGGCGGTAAGCGTCGCTCGGTACCACTACCAACGGCGACCCCCCGCTGTGGTCGGCAAACCGAGGTGATAGGGCGTGTCACTGATGGCGGCAGGACCGTCCCACAAGCGGCCGCCGACGCCGAATCGGACGCCGCTACCAGCGCCTAATCTGTCTGTGCAGATAACCAGGGTAGTCAGAGGGAGTCTTAGAACGGGGGCCTCTTGGTGGCCTGTCAAAGGTCATGAGAACGGGACTGGAGCGATCATTGATTCCGGATTGATCCAGTTAAAAACAGTGGAAGGATACTCACAAGGGGATTGTGTGACTTCGCATGATTTGTGTGCATCTGTGTGCACCTTCGCATGATTTCGCTCGACCAGCCAGGTCAATGCAAGCACGTACCAAAGCTTTTGACCCAAAACCTGTTCCCAATAAACCTGTTCCCAATAAAAGCTGTTTAGTTTTCGTTTTCTTCTCGAAAGATCGCAAATTGTCGATTTCGGGCGCTGTAATAATCCCTGGATCTGACAGTGCTTCTATTAATCTTATTTATTTTTATTTATTTTATTTATTTGTTGCACATCCTTCCATGCAGGCATAGTTGTTTCAGGATGGCACATGATCAGGGAACCACTATGCACAATGCACATGCACTTTCCTCGAGCCGCGTTCGAGTTCACTAAAGAGGAGAAAAAGAAAAAACAGGACCAAGGCAACACCTTAGACCACTTCAGCATCAAACTATACATTTCGTGGTGGCCTGATCGCCCGTTTAAAAGCAAATATGCTGGACATGCCTTGGATCTCTCGGGGCAGCCGGTTCCATGCCGAGCCAGCCCTGTACATGAAGTGTTTTTGAGTGGCAATAAGCCGCACTTTCGGTAGGTGCACCTGCTCTGTATCTGTCAGGCGCGTGTCACGAGTCGCCACATCACATCGACGTTTGAACATGTCTTGTACCACGATTGGTGCATGGGGATCGCAGATTGCGCGGTGCACCTTCAGTCGATCACGCTCCTCCACCAGCTCGCCAATCCGTGACCAGTGGAGCGACTTAAGAACTGGTGTGATGTGATCACGGCGCTTCGAACCGGTCACCAAACGAACCGCAAAGTTAATCATTTTTTGCAGTCGCTTAAGTTCTTTGTCGGCAGCTCCGCCCCAAACTGGTAAGCAGTAGATAATTTGAGAGAAGATATGAGCTTTGATAATAGCAAGCAGGGCCTCGGTAGTGAAGCTACGCCTGAATCTGTAAAGCGAAATCAATATGCTGTAGCAACGGCGCACAACTGATGAGATGTGTTGATTCCATGTTAACGTCTGGTCAACAGTTACACCAAGAAGTTTGATCGTTTTTGAAGAATGAAAGGTTCTGTTTGAGAACGTGAAAGCGAAACCAGATGCTTTTTGAAGCGAGTTTCTGGTGCCAAGGAGGATGAAATCTGTTTTTGATGCATTCATTTTTAGAGAATTACTTCTAAACCAGTTTTGAACGGAAGCCATTGACTTTTCTATGCGCTTTCTGAGCTGTGACAAACTCTCACTGTCTGGCGGCGAGCTGTCGAGGAGCTGCGTGTCGTCCGCATAGCAAACCAAACGGCCGTAGGGAAGATGTCCCGGAAGATCTGCCACAAATATGCTGAACAAAATAGGTCCCACAATAGATCCCTGAGGAACACCGAAGTTCACAGGACAGATCTTGGACCCACCTCGTACCATTTGCCCCCGTCCGCTTAGGTAACTGTCGAACCAATGTGAAGGCACACCCATCCATGCCATTTTCTTCAAGAGGACGCCGTGGTCAACACTGTCGAAGGCCTTACTGAGGTCGATCGTCGTTATCGACGTGAGCTCACCGTTGTCGATCTTATCAACGGCCCACGATACTGCGTTGAGTACGGCGTCCTCCGTGGAGTGGCCACGGCGGTAAGCGTATTGACATGCGCTCAGTAGACGGTTGTCATACAAATAATCACTCAACTGGGTGCACACTACACGCTCAGCGATTTTAGACATGACAGGCAGTAAAGAGATAGGCCGGTAATTACCAGCTACACCACGGTCGCCAGCCTTATGAATGGGGACCACACAAGCTATTTTCCAGCTATCAGGAAACACACCAGTAACAATCGACTTATTAATCACATGAAGCAGCAATGGTCCAATGACGGCGAAGCAGCGACGCACAGCTAAAATTGGCACACCATCCATACCAACAGCCCTGGAGCTACTCATGTGACGCACGGCTGTTGAGAGCTCCGGCAGAGTGATAGGCGTCAGCTCAAAACCGGTGGCGCATACTACTGGGGGACGATCGTCAGTCCCCTCAGCCTGACCAGTAGACTGCAATTCAGATGCAATTTTGGCGCCGACATTAGCAAAGAAATCATTAAAATTGTCAGCTTGAGCGACATCAAGATCTAATGACGTAGGAGCGCCATCACCAGCCGATGCATTCTTAGCAAACAAATTGAAGCGACTCCAGAACCCACGGAAGTCCTTAGCTGCTAGCTGACTACACAAAAATTCTTTTCGCGCACGTACGAGTCTGCTCTTGACCGAGTTACGTAGGGCACAGTACTCACGTCGGAGATCATTCGATCGGAACATGAGCCAATTGTCACGAGCCTGATCGCGCTTCAACATAAGTTCACGATCATATACATAGGCACTCCGCAGAGACAGAACACCAAACATGTGCACCAAATAATAAAGCATTGATAACTAAAACCTTGGTCCACACCGGCGCGGTTACCCAGAACAGCTCAGCCGCCCGCTTCGGCATCGCTCCTCCGCTACGGCCATTTTGTGTTGACCGTCCCCCGACCTTTGCTCCGGCCCGTCCCCCTGGTAGAGGGGCACCTAAGTCGTCTGGTAATGGAAGGATATAAGGATCGGGCCCAAGGGATCATGAAGCGACAGTTGAACTCCAGACGTCATTTGTGGTGCATCACTGAAGAGCTGTCGGGTCGAGGAAGAAGAGGCACATCTCTGGAAGAAGTATGGCTCCAGTGGTGTTGGATCTCAAAGAATTCGCACAGGTAAGCCACTGCAATATTGCAGTAGGTAAATGATTATGTAATATCTCATTAGGCTGTTGGGGAGCGTTACGAGGCTCTTTTAAGTTGTGATTTACGTTCAAACTGACACCTAATTTAGACTAGCCTGGAGCAATTATTCAAGCTCATTTTCACTTAAGATTTAACGAACTTGTATCGTGTCAGACATTGTTATGTGTATTCACATTCGATGACAACACACGCAATTATTCTAAAAAGTAGACGTTTCGGCGGCCTCAGGGTGCCTTTGTCAGTGACAATATCGAGATACGATTACATTAATAAATGAGTCAAAATCTTTTACACGTTTTGAAGCAAACATGACCTGGACAATATGTTAAAAATGTCCAAGGCATGTTTGCTTTACAAGTGTTAAAGATTTTGACTAGTTTATTAATGTAATGGTATCTCGATATCGTCACTGACTATTTGCTTGTGTTGTCATCGAATGTGAACACCCATAATTATTAATTAGGATTTAACATTGAGACGAATGGGCCTACCTACATCTCTTGTCAAATATACCAGACATTTTTCTCGTAGTGCTTTTCTTCAATTGCCCTAGCCCTTTTATCCGTTTTCTGCAACACGATTTAAGTTTATAAAAATGCTTCTAGGTTAATTTTAACTAAAACTTATTTCTTTCTTTTACAGCCTCCCTTCAAGATCCCGAAGTTGAAACGGAAGACCGCAAAGTGCGAGTGGACGGAGGACGATTTTCGGCCAGACTTCTCGTATTTTCTGACGGTAAGCTCGCAAGGGAAGTTAAGTGCAAGGCAGTGCCTTGAAAATACACCTAAGCGGTTGCATATCTACAGCTCATAGGGTATTATTTGCAATTCTCATTTGCATCTCTCAAAGTAACTGTTTATTTCTGGGAGCCTTACTTAATGAAAAGAAGTCTTTCAAACATCCTTGTGTCAAGTGTGCACTGTTACGATTCTTAATTTTAATGTTCAATTAAGGTTGACTAAAGCCTTTTATCCAATATCTACCTACATTATGCTGGAATTACGATTACATTCGAGAGTTCAGCCTGCGATGTCCTTCTGGTTAGCGCAGGAAACATATTTTTACTAATCTTATTGTGATTTCTGTTGCAGCCGGAAGAGCTGCAAGACGAGGAGCTGAGGCGATCTCCCGATCTGCTGCAGCTCTACGACCCCCCGAAGCCGTCGCTGACCGCCCCGAGGGAGACGGTGCCGCTGAAAACGCTGCGCGTTAAGCTCGTGAAGCTGGAGAGCAGACCTGACTTCAAGAAGCCGACGCTCGCTAAAGGTGGAAACCTTACTGGATCAGAAAAGGGTATGTCAATGTTGCTCTGATGTCTAGGCTGGCACATAGCCTGATAAGTTCGTGTCCCAATACTAAACTATGCATTTGCGGGCTATCGAAAACAAAAGCGGACCTTCATAAACTGTAATGAACCTTTCACCACAGACCAAACTTAATTGCGAAATAATTCAAAGTCTGTCTAATTGCATAGCATCTGTTCGTACTTTGTTCTTCAGAGCTCCTGAAGTGCTAAAAAACTGTGTACTCACTCAATAAACCTGGACAACTCTGGACTGGACGTCTGTCGTCTGTCTAACATATTGCACCGTCTGTTCCCAGCGAAGTGGAGGGCACCTGCCGCCAAGCAGGCCGTGGTCCCGAAGCTCCCAGAGAAGCGGCTGACAGACCCCAAGAAGGTGGCCGCGCTGCGACGGACTCTGCTGCTGCCCAAGACCAAGCAGAGGACGGTGCGGTGCCTGCCCCGGTTCCCGTACTGGCGGCACGCACTGGTCCGAGATCCCGTGATCGTCTGGCCTCGACTGATTCGCCGGCAGGCCGCGACTGCTGTGCCAAGAGCCCGTCCAGACGTGTTGACAGGGTTTTCCCTGCTTGTAAATAGTGTATGAATTGTAATAAACATGTTGTGTATAAAAACATTTATGAAGGGAATATGATGCACATTGCACGCACGGAATACGAATATGGGTAACTACTGTAACACCCATGGCCTACAAACGAACGCTCTCGACTGAGAGCTCCGCTGCGAATGACGAGGGGCGCACGGTAGCCGGCGCTCGAGCCAAAGCCGGGTTAGGCGCCCAAAGTCGGGCCAGGCACGGCTGCGGGGAATCGCTCCGCCCGACCTCTCGTAGCCGCCGGCAGGCGCCACGCACGCGGCGGACGGCTGGGTTCGGGGACGGATAATAAACGAGTCGGGCTCAAATTAAACTCATTGCTTTAGGAGAAAGTAAACAAGAAAGTAGCGCTAACTGGAGTGCCGCGATTCGGTACTGACATCTACCCGCTGTTCCGGAATTTGTCACGCTATTGGGTGGATATTTATTCATTTACTCGAATGAGATTCTACAAGCATGATATCAGTCAGAGGCACCCACGACATTGCTCACGTTATGAAGGTAAATGTCGACAAATAGCTTTGAACGACCGGCCGTTAGAGGTCTGCCACGGCCACCTTATCAATCAATCGAACCTGTCCTCAGTAATGCGGGTTAAGTCGAAGGGGCTCATTACGCTAGTCGGCAAAGAAACGAAGTGGACGGACTTTCCACTGCGTTCCCTGCTCTAATCTCCCAGGTGTGCGTCTGGGGCCAGCGACCAGCGTCGCTGGTCGCTGGCGCTGGGGGGGGGCCTCACGGTCGCTGGTCGCTGGCCGTGAAAGCCGACTGGACGGCTTTCACGGCCCGCTGCGAGGAGACGATGGCTGACCTGACGCTGGGTGAGACCTCGGTGGAGAGACTCTCTGCGCGTTTCAACGATGCTATCATCGAGGCGAGCGCGCGGTGCGTTCCCCGGGGCGCCCGTGCGGACCCCAAGCCGTGGGCGCTCGACCCGGAGCTGGTGCGTGCGGTGGAGGAACGGAGAGCGGCAAGAGCAGCCGTCCAAGAGGACCCGTCCCCGGAAAACCAGACGCGCTGGAAAGAGAAGAAGAGGCACGCTGCAGATGTCGAGGCTGACGCCAGGCGCCGCGCGTTCCAGGACTTCGCGTCTACCGAATTGAACCGCCGCGCGGCCTTGGGCCGCGTCACAAAGATCCTGCGCAAGATGGAGGGTGCGGTGACGGACACCTGCCCCGGCCAGGCCATCAACGGGGACCGCGGCCAACTCGTCGCGGAGGACCGGGCCAAGGCCGAGGCGTTTGTCCGCACCTACGCAAACGTCAGCAGCCACACCCGTCACAGGAGGCGTGATCGATCAGTGAAGGCTGATCTGAGGGTGGTGAAGACGCGCCCCTGCTCATGTGCTGGACAGCGCGATGGTGCCTGCCAGCCCTTCTCCAGACAAGAGATGAGGACCCAGCTGAGCAAGCTGAAAATGAAGAAGGCTCCCGGCGCCGACGATGTATGTGCGGAACACCTCAAGCACCTCGGGCCGGTGGCCCAGGCCGCGCTACTGCACGTCATCAACAAGTCGTGGAGCTCCGCTGAAGTCCCCTCGGTATGGAGGAGAGCAATCATCATACCGATCCCTAAGGCCGGGAAGGACCCTCAAGAGGTCACTAGCTACCGTCCGATATCGCTCACCAGCCACGTCGCCAAGCTGATGGAGCGGATGGTGGCAGCTAGGCTCACGCACCTACTGGAGCGAGACAACATTATCCCCGCAGAGCAGGTCGGTTTTCGCCGCGGCCGCTCTGCAGAGGAGAACCTGGGACGACTCATACAAGAAGTCCAGGACGGGTGGAACCGGCCGCCACCGAAGGGACGCCCGTCTGACGGCAAGACCGCCGCTAGGTTCGTGTTGACGGCCTACGACTTCTCCCGCGCCTACGATGTAATCGACCATCAAATGCTGCGACTGAAGATGTCCCATCACCTTCCACGGTGCCTTGTCACGTGGATTCACCACTTCCTCCGAGACCGACGCGCCTGCGCGGAGGTCAATGGGTCACGGAGCCGGAACCGCCCATTCCGAGCTGGCCTGCCGCAGGGGTCCGTCCTCGCACCGACCCTGTTCACGCTGTGGTCGGCGGACCTCGTGGCGGCGCTGAAGCGGATCCCGGGCACCTCTGTCTTCCTGTACGCCGATGACACCGCAACACTGTGTTCCGGCGGTACGATAGCGGAAGCCAGGGACCGGGCTCAACAAGCGGCGGATGCCATAGCGAAATGGGCCCGCGACTGGAAGATGCGGCTGGCAGGAAGCAAAACGCAAGTTTTAGCCCTGTCGCAGCACTACGTCGACGCCCGGGACCTGTACATCCACGTAGACGGGGCACGAGTGGACGCTGGGAGACACCTTCACCTTCTCGGCGTAACCCTGGACCGGCAACTTCACATGGGCGAGCACTGCGCGCGCGTCCGGAAGAAGACCAAGCCGAGGATCGCACAGCTCCGTAAGATGACCGGGCGTTCCTGGGGCCTGCGGGAGCCACAGCTGCGAGTAGTAGCCAACGGCTACATCCGCGGCGCCCTGGAATACGCGGCGGCTGCATGGCTCCCTGCAGCGTCCGAGTCCCACGTAGAGCTACTGGAGATGGAGATGCGCGCGGCAGCCCGCGTTATCACCGGGTGCCCCGTGAGCACGCCGAGGGATCCGCTCCTCGCGGAAGCCGGTCTGGTTCCCGTGAGAGCACGCCGGGACCTGCTCGCTGCCAGACTGAGCTGTCTGGCAGCCTCACAAAGAAGCGGCGACCCACTGCGCGCGGTGGCCGAAGCAACGGCCCCACGGCGGCTCCGCACCACCACCGGCTGGCGCGACACGGGGGCGCGCGCCCTGGTGAGCGCGGGCGTGCGAGATGTACTTGTGGAGGAGCGCCTGCACGTCACCATCCCGCCGTGGATCGATGACACCAGGGTCCAGTTCAGACTTGACATCGGCAACCACATCAGCCGCACAGCACCACCCGACGTCCGGCGGGAGAGAGCGGAGGAGCATCTGGCCACCCTCCCAGACGACGCCGTATGGGTGTGGAGCGACGGCTCGGCGGAGGGAGGTGTCTCAGCCGGAGGGAGTGGAGCGCTGATAACCCTCCCCTCAGGCGAGGAACACGAGCTCCGAGCCCCTGCAGGCAAGATATGCAGCAGCACCCGCGCCGAACTGGTGGCGATCCGCGGGGCACTGGAGATGCTGCTGCAGCTGGAGGGCGGCCTGGCGGAGAGCCCGGTCATCGTCTGCGCCGACTCGCAGGCGGCGCTCGCCACACTGGCGAGTGGGGCTGGGAGCCAGGCGACAGCACTCGGCGCCGCCGTATGGCGACTGCTCCTGGCGCTCACGGACGGAGGACGCCGAGTCTTCATGCAGTGGATCCCAGCGCACTGCGGAATACCCGGCAACGAGAGAGCGGACGTGCTGGCTAAAGAGGCATCCAGCCTGTCGCAAGACGCCGTCCCAACGGACGTCCGCTCGATGGTGAAGGCAGTCGGCCGCTCCGCCACCAAGGCATGGCGTCGCAGCTGGCCAGACAGCTTCTTCAAAACCATCATGGGAGACCGGATGCCGATGCCGGTGCTCCTGGAGTCTCGCGACGAGGCGGTCAACGTCCACCAGCTGCGGGCGGGACACTGGAGCCGCTCGCAGAGCTACCTTCACAGAATTGGACGCCGCCCCGAGCGCGACTGCCCACAGTGCAGTGATCTGGCCTGCCCGGCGGCGCGCTGCCTGGTGTGTCGCGAGGGCCCGGACACGCCGGAGCACGTGCTGCTGAGGTGCCCGTGTTTGGCTGGCGCGAGGCTCCGCCTACTCGGCAATATCAGACCGGACCCTACGCAGCTTCGAGACGGCGGGGCCGTGGCGGCCTTGAGCCGCGGCTACCTCAGTCACCAAGAGCCGTTGGGCTACGGTCGGCCGTGAGCCGACCCGGGGAGAACTACAACAACAACAACAACCAGCGTCGCTCGGAACCGCTACCAACGGCGACCCCCGCTGGGGTCGGCAAACCGAGGTGATAAGGCCCGTCACTGATGGCGGCAGGACCGTCCCACAAGCGGCCGCCGACGCCGAATCGGACGCCGCTGCCAGCGCCTAATCTGTCTGTGCAGATAACGAGGGTGGATGGAGGGTGTCTTAGAATAGGGACCTGCCGGTGGCCGGGTAAAGGTCATGAGAGCTGGACTGGAGCCGTATGGTTTCACTCGATCAGCCAGGTCCATGCAAGCCCGTATACCAAAGCTTTTCACGGATAGCGCCAGATCGGCGCGGTGGTGTGTACCGGCACCAAATTAACCATTGCCAATGACGCATTTTTTAAATCTAAAACAACAGCAGCAGATTGAGTCACAAATAGCAACCGTACCAGTATTGAATAGACTTTACATGCAGCCGTGAACTGATTTCATTTTAACTTACTTTGTGTGCTTCACCGAGTCTTACATATAAGATAATTTCGTCTTTGAGTAGTTAATAAAAAGTCACGCAGAAGTCATGATCAGTGATCTCGTATTGAAGTAAGATACTTTTTGAACGGCTTAGACCCTGGAAACAGTTGAGATAACGGCTCTATTTGGTCAAATAGCGTTTTGCTTATAACTTGGCACGGCTTAAGGTGAGAGTTGTATGCATAATATCGGAAACAATATCGGTAAACAACTATCCGTACTCAGACGAACTTGACGACAGGGCCACATCTAAAATACAAGAAGTCCTATGAACCCTAACGAACATCAGCAAGCAGGTAATTTAAAAGAACCTATACCGAAAATTAACTACATATCGCAGACGGCACCAAGTGCAGCTACGAAAAACGGTTAAGGATGGACATAGCATGATAGCAACAGTCTCTATACACAGGCGGATCCAGAAAGTCGGTCTTGCACGCTGCGGGGGGTATACCCCCAAAAAAGTTTCTCTGAATTATTAAAAAACTCATTGGCTTTCGTTTCCTGACGCACTGCTGTGTAATTTAAAGCAAACTTTCCCTCATAAAAGTTGTTAAGTTTTCGTTTCTCGAAAAGCCGCAAATTGTCGTCGACTTTGGGCGCTGCAATGTTCCCTGGATCCGACAATGCTTCTATTAATCCTATAGGCACACCACACAGGCAGAACACCAAACATTTGCACACAATAATATAACATTTATAATAAAAGTCTTAGTCCACGCCGGCGCGGTTATTCAGAACACCTCAGACCGCACCGCTTTCGCTCCTCCGCGTCGGCCGTCCCCCGACCTTTGCTCGGGCCCGTCCCCCTGGTAGAGGGGCACCTAAGTCGTCTGGTAATGGAAGGATATAAGGAGCGGACCCAAGGGATCATGAAGCGCCAGTTGAACTCCAGACGTCATTTGTGGTGCATCACTGAAGAGCTGTCGGGTCGAGGAAGAAGAGGCACATCTCTGGAAGAAGTATGGCTCCAGTGGTGTTGGATCTCAAAGAATTCGCACAGGTAAGCCACTGCAATATTGCAGTAGGTAAATGACTATGTAATATCTCATTAGGCTGTTGATGAGCGTTACGAGGCTCTTTTAATTTGTGATTTAAGTTCAAACTGACACCTAATTTAGACTAACCTGTAGCAATTATTCAAGCTCATTTTCACTTAAGATTTAACGAACTTGTATCGTCGGACATTGTTATATGTATTCACATTCGATGACAACACACGCAATTATTCTAAAAAGTAGACGTTTCGGCGGCCTCAGGGTGCCTTTGTCAGTGACAATATCGAGATACGATTACATTAATAAATGAGTCAAAATCTTTTACACGTTTTGAAGCAAACATGACCTGGACAATATGTTGAAAATGTCCAAGGCATGTTTGCTTTAAAAGTGTTAAAGATTTTGACTAGTTTATTAATGTAGTAGTATCTCGATATCGTCACTGACAAAGGCACCCTGAGGCCGAGCCGTCTGGCTATTTGCTTGCGTTGTCATCGAATGTGAACACCCATAATTAGGATTTAACATTGAGACGAATGGGCCTACATATATCTCTTGTCAAATATATACCAGACATTTTTCTCGTAGTGCTTTTCTTCAACTGCCCTAGCCCTTTTATCCGTTTTCTGCAACACGATTTAAGTTTATAAAATCATGCTTCTAGGTTAATTTTAACTAAAACACTAACATTTTTGTTATTTCTTTCTTTTACAGCCTCCCTTCAAGATCCCGAAGTTGAAACGGAAGACCGCAAAGTGCGAGTGGACGGAGGACGATTTTCGGCCAGACTTCTCGTATTTTCTGACGGTAAGCTCGCAAGGGAAGTTAAGTGCAAGGCAGTGCCTTGAAATTACACCTAAGCGGTTGCATATCTACAAATCATGGGGTATTATTTGTAATTCTCATTTGCATCTCTCAAAGTAACTGTTTAATTCTGGGAGCCTCACTTAACCCGCGCCCGGCTGGGGGTCCTGGATTTCCACGCCCTGCTGGGGGGGTGTCTGAACACCCCCCCTTCTAACTCGGCTCCTGGGCCACGTAGCGATACGTGGAAGGCGGCGTTCGAAAGAGCGTCAAAAATAATGACGAAATCACTTCGGTCAATTTTTTGGTCAGGTCAAAGGTCAGGTCACCAGAGGTCATTGAAGGCAAAATTTCGCCGATTTCCAGGTCGAATGTCGACAATTTCCAAGATGCCAACGCATAACTCGGGAACCAATAGAGCTACAGCGCCGCGGAAAAGCGCATTCGATAGCCCTATTAACGCCCTTTCTGAGTAATTCTCTCAGATTTGACCTAACGTCAACGGTTTTGCCTGCAGGGGGCAAAAACTGCAAAAATAGCCGATTTTTTCGGGAACAGTTTTTCTGCAATAACTTTTGACCCAAACCTTGCACGACCTTACTTTTACCGGCATCGTGTTCCTCTCGTCAAGACGCATCGAATGAACTATAACTTGACCTTAAAAGGTCAATTTGAAAATTTGACCTCAGGTCAAGGTCATGACCTGACCTGAAAGGGTCATGTTGCATATCAGTCGATCCGTATCGTCGAGCTGAACACATCTAATGCGTTTTCATCGCTCTAGCATGCCTCTATCAAAAGTTATTTGCGAAAAACTGTTAGATACCATTCGTGACCTAAGATGACCTCAGGGCATAAACAGGGGTCACGGACACCATTTTCATGTTCAGTGTGTCTAAACTACTTGTAATTCAGTGTTTGGGAGTGTTTATAATGTCTTTCGTCCAAAAGAGGCGCATTTCAATTTTCTCCCATTGACCCATTATAATGGGGAGGTCGCAAAATTGACCTGACCTTAGGTCATCGATATCAAAATTCTGAGATAAACATTTTGTACGTGCTATTGCCCTTAGCAATCGCTGAAAGTTTTAAAGCGATCGGTCACTCGGTGTAGCTATGACAGACATTGAAACTTTTTATGAGGTGAGGTCACTTCAAGTGACCTGGTGACCTGACCTTGAATGACCTTGGTCTGAAATTTTCATAACATGTGTAGAATTGATGTATGATAAGCTGTACCAAAAACGGCGGCGCTCCGCGCCGCCGTTTTTGAGATATTCGCGAAAAACCACAAGGGGGGGGGGGGTGTTCAAACACCCCCCCAGCAGGGCGCGGGTTAATGAATAGAAGTCTTTCAAACGTCCTTGTGTCAGGTGTGCACTGTTACGATTCTTAATTTTAATGTTCAATTAAGGTTGACTAAAGCCTTTTATCCAATATCTACCTACATTATGCTGGAATTACGATTACATTCGAGAGGTCAGCCTGCAATGTCCTGGTTAGCACAGGAAACATTACATTTTTACTAATCTTATTGTGCGTTCTGTTGCAGCCGGAAGAGCTGCAGGACGAGGAGCTGAGGCGGTCGCCCGATCTGCTGGAGCTCTACGACGACCTTCCGAAGCCGTCGCTGACCGCCACGAGGGAGACGGTGCCGCTGAAAACGCTGCGCGTCAGCCTCGTCAAGCTGGAGAGCGGACGTGACGCCAGGAAGCAGCCTACGCTCCTTAGAGGTGGAAACATCGCTGGCGCGGCAAAAGGTGTGTGTTGCTCTGATATCTATGTAGGACTGTAAAAAACCCTCGACGATATGTTCGTGTCTCTCTCACAATTTTTTTGTATTTCGAGCTATTCAAAACGACTGATTTTCATGAACTCCAATGTTGTTACTTCAGTTCAGACCTTGACTACAGGAGTCAGGAGAACAAGATTTTTTCTCTAAAGACTTCATTGGCGCATATTCAATGTTCATACTTTGCTCCTCAAAGCTCCTGAAGTGCTGAAAAAAAGTGTACTAAATCATCGTACCGTAGCAATTCTGGACGTCTGTCTAACATATTCCACCGTCTGTTCACAGCAAAGCCGAGGGCACCTACCACCAAGCGGGCAGTGATCCCGAAGCTCCCCGAGAAGCCGCTGACGGATCCCAAGAAGGTGGCCGCACTGCGACGGACTCTGCTGCTGCCCAAGACCAAGCAGAGGACGGTGCGGTGCCTGCCCCGGTTCCCGTACTGGCGGCACTGGTCAGAGATCGCGTGATTTACTGGGCATCACTGTGATTTGCCGGCCAGCCATGCACACGTTGCGCCCGCGCCAGACGTGCTGGCAGGATTTACCCTTGATTGTAAATAGTTTACGATGTGTAATAAACATGTTATGTATACAAGCGTTTCAGAAATGTTTGATGGTCATGACGCGTGGGAAACGAATACGAGTAACCAACGCGCCGCCTGCGGCCTCTGAATGAACGCTCTCGACTGAGAGCTCCGCGACGAATGACGAAGGGCGCACGGTAGCCGGTGCCCGAGCCAAAGCCGGGCTAGGCGGCCAAAGTCTGGCCTGGCACGGCTGCGGGGAATCGTTCCGCCCGACCTCTTGTAGCCGCCGGCAGTGCGCCACGCACACGGCGGGCCACTGAGTTCGGGGACGGATAATAAACCGGACGGGTTCAAAATAATCTCCTCGCTCCAGGAGAAAATAAACGACACAGAAGCTCACTTTTAGAATGATGTGAGTCCGTTCAAGTGCTGTTTTAGCAATTGTCATGCTATTGGAAGGATATTTATTCATTTAATCGATTGCGACTCTTATACAAACAAGAGGTCAGTCACAGGCACCCACTACTTTGCTCAAGTAATGAAGGTAGATGTCGACAAATTCACTTTGAATGGCCGGCTGTCAGAGGTCTGCCACGGCCTCTGCATCAATCAAACGAACCCTTCCTCGGTAATCCAGGTCAGAACGAAGGGTAGTAATTATAACTACGCTAGCCAGCAATCAAACGTACTTCCCACCGCGCTGCATGCTCTATAATCCTCCAGATGTGCGTCTGGGGACGCCACCAAAGGCGACCCCCGCTGGGGTCGGCAAACCGAGGTGATAAGACGTGCCACCGATGGCGGCAGGACCGTCCCACAAGCGGCCGCCGACGCCGAATCGGATGCCGCTGCCGGCGCCTAATCCATGTCTGTGGAGATAACGAGGGTAATCAGAGGGAGTCTTAGAACGGGGGCCTCCCGGTGGCCGGCCAAAGGTCGTGAAAACTGGACTGGAGCGATAACAGAATACCGGATTTATCCGGTTAACCTAAATAAAAATTGTAATCCTGGAATAATGGCTGCAAAACGGCATCTATCTTCAGGGGAGGATAATTGTCATAATCCCAGGGGGTGCTTTTTCTAGCACATGGCAAATGGAAGCGTCGAATTCTTGCGAAGAAAAACACATATAGGTACGTTTTCTCAGCAGCATCACTCTCCTGGCGACTTACGCAAAGCAGTTTGTGTCTCAGACGTAATTTAAGCACCCCTGGAACACTATTATATGACTTATGAACTTCAGGGGGTGCTCGAGCACCCCTAAAACCCCACCCCTGTCTATCTTATGTAATATCTTTCCCTTGTCGAATGGTGAAAGAATAATCGATATAGATGGTTGATTTCGTCACAGCATGTCTGCTTCGAACCATAGAAAGAGAGACACGTACGCTGCAGTCTGGACATGGATAACAATTTATATTTTGAAAACGTGGTTGCCCTAGGTATGGACGACCGGCGCACATGCACAGTCGGGCGATTCAGAGACAATTCCTCAGCACTGCAATGCCGTGATGTCATTGGCCATCACCCTTTACATTATTACGGAGACAGGTATAAAGAAGCTGATTCCGCGGAGCGTCTCGATGGACCGTGGATGTATGCGGACAGAGTGGTCGGATCCAGCGTCATGTCGCCTGTTCTGATAAACGCAGATAGCATCTGCGTGTAATGCACGAATATGTAGGCTTGGTAGCTGGTAAGCTGCTAGTCACCCCGTGTCCCGCTGTCAGGCGTTCGGTACCCCGCTGAAGGTGCCGGGCCATCTCTGCTCTGCACCGGACGATAATACTTGTAGCGGGCCAGCGGGAGGGGTGGGTGGTCGCCGGACTCCAGCGCTGTCCGAACGGTCTCAATGGCCGAGTCCAGCAGCGCGCGGTGCTCGGCAGAAAACACATCCCTGTGGTAGAAAAAGATCGATGAGAAAGATCGTAGCCGTAAAAATCGGCTTCTAAATGAGTTGAGGAGTGTGTCCGCATGCACGCTAGAAAGCAGCTGGTTGCCATCTACCTGGAGAATAGAGACACCGCGGCGGGGAGAGGGCGGGGAATCTGCTCTTGCCCGTATTTCTGCAATAGTTGCTAAATGTGTAACATATTAAAACAGCTATGCAAAATTTGAAGCATGACCCATCCTTCATCAATCTTCAATCGATTGATCAAAGCAATTTTGGTCAGGAGGTAGCCAAAGGATCTCAGTTTTGGCAACAATCTCGTATCATGAAAAATTAACCGTTTAATCTGTGCTTACCGATGATGAAATATTTGCCTTCCGGATGACGTCCTTCTGAATCTTCCTTCTGGATATTTTTCGATGCAGTCTAGTCTGCCTTTGTTTTCCGGGAATCCAACAAACCTGAAAATCAACTGCAGTGTCACTGTTGAATACAGTGTGGCATAGTTATGGCAAATCACGGTTGACCGAAGAAGGCCGCCATAGGGCATACGCAGCTCATGAGAGATTACTGTATTCATAGTCAATTAATATCTTTGAACTAGAGATGTCAATCGGATGCCAACTTTTTGGTATACCGATACCAAACCGATACCAACTTGGTATTTGGTATTTGAATCGTAATGTGTTTGGTATTTTGTTGGTATCATGAACCCTCACTAATGTATAAGAGGCTAAGAAATCGGTAAAAAAGTTGGTATTTCCCTCATTTTCCCAAGTCGGTTTGGTTTCGGTATTTCTTCGCAGTTTTGGTTGGTATTTGGTTTGGTATCGGTATTCCGAATTTCCGTAATTGACATCACTACTTTGAACCAAATTATGAAATACTACATCGTGTTCAATTTCACCCAAATATGTAGCACAAACCACAATGGCATTCAAGACATACCGGGTGGCCCCCCCCTAAAAAAAAACGCTCCGAACTTTGGAGGCCTATATCTCACATTTGAGTGCAAATAACGAGCCAAAATTCTCATCAAGTTTTCGTCACTTCTTTGCGCATTGGTATGCCAAATTATAACGCTCTATCGTCATTTTCAAGCCAGCAATCTTATGTTGAATTAAGTAAGACGTTTTTGCTTTTTTTGCCGATGTTGGACGGTAGAAATGATTGGCTTAGACGTACCATGTTATGATGTTAGGAAGAAAAGTAAAAAACGGAACACGTGAATGAAACCAGCACGTGTGTTGTTATTTTAAATATTTTTGTCCCACTTATGTGCCGAATATTTAAATACTGAGCCAAAATGTTGTTAATGGATGCCAATTGTTTCAACACATAGTCCTGTTTCGAGCAGGAGTGGCGCGGTGCATGGGTGATTGCCCTCCCTTCAAGAAGATCAAACAGTAAATCGACCGAATAAAGAAAAAAGCTAGAGGGATGTGCCACCCTAAGGCCTGAACCATCAGTGAGGCTAGTTGCCAGTAGCAGTCATGGCTGCAGGCCGTGGTACCGAGATGGAAGTGGCCCGTTCACTCACATTTTTTTTTTTTAGTAAACATCTGAGCAAAAAAGCAATTTTTACATGGCATGCTAGAAACACGAACCATTTAAAAAGTAATTGCCCGAATAACATAAAAACAATACAATTTACGTAGAATATATGCCGCATTGACTATTTGAAGTTTCAATGTTGTGTCTTTATCACTTTCTGAGAAATGTTGATTTAAAGTTGGGAACGTTTTTTTCTGGGCCACCCGGTATATCCTCACCGCAAAAGTTTCCGCATTTCTGAAACGTGATCATGTCGGAGGTTTTCGAAATGAATGACGTGTGCCAGCGATGTCATATTCAGCCAGTCCATATAGAAGTCTCGCCAGTGATTTGCTTTCAAAGTCACCCAAGAACTCCATGCTGTATAAAGGTGCGCGTTTGTAACATTGATCAAGGACTGTGCCATTTTGAAAGCGACAAAGCATACACTACACACTACAAAGCTCAAATCCAGCTGATTGCATGCGTCAGTCGTATAGATCCGTAAGATCAGTTGGCAGGGACACAATGCGCTTATGTCAGATATGTTCTCAAATTGGCTGAGCGCACTTTCATAAGTTTATTGAGCGAGATGGGTATGAAACAGACAATTATTTAGCGATTTACTTCTTAGTTTAAACTGAAAATTGACAAATTAATGTTGGCATTCATATTGGCAAAAAAAAGAGAAAACGTTATTTGCGGTTGGCATTCTGGTTAGACATAACACAAACTTTTAAATTGTATGGTTTGAAACACCACGAAGGGAGACTGACTTTCTCCTTGGAAGTGTTTGTCGGCTGCATAGCCAAGGTGGCCCGCCGCGAAGTTGCGGAGGGAGATCAGTGCCTCGTAGGGGTTGCGTATGAGCACCACGGCACGCCGGCCGTGCCGCTCCACCATCCGCCTCCGCGAGCTCCAGGAGGGAGTCGGCTCCGTCAGCAGCGTGTAGCCGTGCGTTTTCTGGAGCAGAGTGCGGCCCGATGACTCGCTGACCGTCTCGCCGTAGAACCCTGGAGGTGTGATTGCAGTCAGCGCAGATTGGCCGGCGCCACTGCAGTCAAGACAGGCATACAAGTAAAATTAGCTTTAAATGTGGGCAAAATGCTAGTTTCTTTTATTCCACACTGAACGAAATTGACCTATCCTTGGTGGACTCCTGCAGCTGCGAGTCTCATGCCACACCCTCCAAGAGGTCATGTGGCAGCCACCCCTTTTTTGGACGACACCCCTCCTCCTTCGCACCGTTGTCGGCGAGGCCACGGTCGTTGTAGACGCTGCCGGTGAAGACGCCGGTGGCGCCCTCTATTAGGTAGCGCGCCCACGTGTTTCCGCTGCCCGGGAACGACGCTAGCGCCATTAGCGGCAAACTGCGGTACCGCGCCATCCTGTGGAAAACGCGTTTACAAACAGCACGAAATGAGCGGTGGAAATGCTCCAGCCTGCGGGGCAATCGGCGCCACCACATGCAGATTGCGTCACTGTGTAGTCTGCATTGTCGGTTTCTCTCTGCCTATCTGTCTGTCTATCTGTCCCACCTAACGTCTGTCTGTCTCATTTCTGTATGACTATCTGTCGGTTAGACTTAGTAGGTAGGTAAGTACCTGCACCTTTTTACGCCCAATTTAGGCGGCAGTGCGCACGAGTTCGACAGTAAGGCATAGTTGGTGGCACTTTTACTGAACTGTGTGCACTACCTATACTGTCTATATTCGGCCGTTAAAAGGTGTCTGTCTGTCTGTCTGTCTGTCGGCTAGTATGTCTGGACGTTAGTATGTCTGTCGGTTCGGTTAGTCTGAGTGTCTTGTGTCTGTCTGTCTGTCTGTCTGTCTGTCTGTCTGTCTGTCTGTCTGTCTGTCTGTCTGTCTGTCTGTCTGTCTGGGTTAATCTCTCCATCTATTTCCCTCTACGCCTCTCTCTCTCTCTCTCTCTCTCTCTCTCTCTCTCTCTCTCTCTCTCTCTTTCTCTCTCCCTTGCCCTCTTTCTGTCTCTCTCCCTTTCTTTAGATGCATGCTTATAGTTGAGAAATATCACCAAAGTTCATACAGAGTGCTCTCAAGTCCCATGTAACATAAAAGGTCAGGGCATTGCCGTATCATACCAATATGAAATATCTACAATAAATGATGCTTTTGCATATTTTGGCGCGACTGTTCATCCTTCCTTATCCTTACCCTGTTTTGTACTTGCTACATGCGAGCGAGTACTTCCACGGTGAAAATGTCTTCTGGTCTTTGTCGATAAGGCGTCTGACGAACTCGTCCCCATCAACCCCTGCCGTATGGTTGGTCGGCAGCAGTCTTGTATTAGAGTACTTTCGGCCATGAATGTCTGAACGATGGCTCCCAGGTCGAGAGAACACTCTTAAACATACAAAAATGGAGTTTTGAGTAGGATGAGATGTGATTAACATTTACAAGGTATCACATTTTTCAAGTTGCTTGGAAGCCGCATATTTATTTTGCCAGATTTTTTTCCAGAATGATGGGAAAAACACCCCGAAGCGTAAAAGATAATCGTTCACTTCACAACCCATTCACTACACCCATACGTTATGAATCATGTAAAGCAAAAAATACACACAGCACACACTGCTCATTGTTTACCTGTAAGTGAGTCGTAGACGGCCGTTTGAGCAGAGCAGAAGCGCAGAGGTCGTGACGAGCGCCACACCTGCCAGTGAACGTGTCACATAGCGCTTCCAGCCTCCAGCCATGTTGGTGGACAACTGGGCATAGTCGTAGCCGTGGGGTGGGGGTGCCCCCCCTGCGGTCACAAGGCACACGCTCCTGTGGGAACCCTGGGGTGTCGCGGGGCAACCGGTATTGGACAGGGCACGTCAGTGGAAGAGACCGAGTCCGATAGCCAGCGGCCCAGCGGCAATGAACGTACCGGGGATCATTAATGCCAACTGCCCAAGTGCTGATTATGATTAGTTAGAATATGACATGATTAGGAAAACAAGAATTCGAATGTTTTTACAAGTTTTCAAATCGGCCTATTGATTCCGTTTTCTGTGCATTGATGAAGACAAGATGATAAGGCCACTAGATCCCTTCGTCGTGAGCAAGATTTGGACGGCTTCACTAGGAATTCGGTCTAAAATATCAAATACACTCGGAAGTATCATCCACCTCTGCTGGGCGGGGACTGAGCGCGGCACAGGTGGCTGGCTCCCAGCAGGGTGGGGTCGGCCGTATCTGACACGGCGCTCCCATAAGGACGGTCTCACGGCGAGTGTGCTACTGCTCAGTCGCCGCCGGTGCTGAGCCGAGAAGAGCCGCTATTCGTCCGCCATGGCCGTCTCCTGGGCCCTGCCGCTGAGCCTGCTGCTGGTGACAGTTGCGGCGCAGGAGCCCACTCCCGTCATTCTGTGGCATGGAATGGGTAAGTGGAAAGATGCCAAAGAAATATCTTTGCCGGATTTCTGGTGAACAGCGACAGCTGGCAATCAATGCTTCCACTAGCTCTGTCAATAAAGCTGACGTGAGGCAACTTAGCTCAATAGTTAAAACACTATTCTTTAGAATTGTGTTTTTCTATTGAAAAACAAATCTGAGTTCCCTGACAATTTGGCAAAAGCTGCCTGAGATCAGTAAAGCTGACGTGAGGCAACTTAGCAGCGATGAACCTTTCGGAGCTTTTTCGGCGAACAGTTCCTTTTCCGGTTCATTCATTGACACCTACCTCGACTATCCACAGGGGATTCGTGCTGCCTCCCGACCAGCATGGGAATGATCAAGCGGACAGTGGAGGAGAACATCCCCGGCGTCTACGTGCGATCTCTGATGATCGGCCCCAACATCATAGATGTGAGAACATGCATGGTAGCTAAAAATATGTAAACAAATTCACAAGCTTCACGCTTTTTCCTAGTTATCGATACTCTCTTCAATACACTCCACGGGCCAATCTTACCTTCTATACATGCATAATATGTAAACGCGCAGACAGTACTCTTGAGTTAATTCATCAAATTCAAACAAAACAGCTAAGTGAAAATGATCCGCCCCAGGACACCCTGAACGGATTTTTCATGCCGATCGATGCCCAAGTGGAGGAGGCCTGCCAGAAGATCGCTGCTGATGAGAGCCTTCAGGGCGGATACAACGCCATGGGCTTCTCCCAGGGAGGACAGTTTCTGTGAGTGTAGACAGAAGTTGAGGCAGTCATGACATCATCCCGAATGCTGGTATGCGTGATGAACGAATATCTTTATTATTTGTATCCTTTCCCATTTAATTTTAAGTTTCAGGTAAGACCATGATCAAAATTTTTTATTTGTTCGGTGTAGATCAACACGCCCAAGGTATCTCGTACCTCGTCGAATGTGCATGTTTAGAAAACCTCGTGCGGGATTCGATTAATATGTATTCTGTATAAATATTGTGCGCGTGTTGTCTCATTGTGTCCTTGACCTTGGCCTGGTGTGGTGTGTGTGTGAGGTCAGGCGGGCAGTGGCGCAGCGGTGTCCCAGCCCGCCGATGAAGAACCTCATCACGTTTGGCGGACAGCACCAGGGCGTGTTCGGACTCCCCAACTGTCTCGGTACTGAGGGTGTCTGCGAAATCGTCCGGGAGCTGCTCGACTATGGAGCTTATGAAAGGTAAATCACCGTAACAGTGCCGTTTGTTGTAACACATTTAGTGATCAGTGCCGTTTATCGGAAGGCGTCGAGCTTGAAATGTGGTCGGTCAGAAATAGCATATGAATTGTGAAGTGTGAATTACTGGCAATATAGTGGTTGGTTACTAGGTTACCGGACGAAATTCAACACGTCAGTCTTATCGCAAAGGTTGATTTTAATGGACTCAGGCTGGAATAGAAAACTAGGTTTAGTTACAATGCCTGAGTAAATTGACATTTGACATGTGGGAAATATGAAGAAAACGAACTACACTGAGAGCTTTTTTGATTCCTTTTAAGCATATTAGGGGAATTGGTCTAAAACAACACCCTGATCATTTCTCCGAATATACCCCAAATACACTTTCTTTGAATACCGCTCTGAAATTCTTCTAATATACCCTACACTGAAAACCTTTTTGATTCCTTTTAAGCATATTAGAGGTTTTGGTCTAAAACAACACCCTGATCATTTCTTCGAATATACCCAAACTATACCCTTGTTCTTTAAATAGCTCCCTTGAATTCTTCTAATATACCCTAGTAAGTAACGAAGAGGAAAGGAATATGATTCCTGTTCTATTCCCTGCCATACCCACAGTACACTCCTTTTAACCTACCAAAATACCCTTACATCGAAACCTCTAGTATTCCTTCTAAGCGTACAAGGGGAATATTTTGCAAACTATATACTCGCATTATACCACTTAACACTCCCGTATATTATTCTGTGATTTCCATCACTGATCTCAATGTATTCTTGCATTAGACCCCACATAAACCCAGAAGGGAAAATAATAATGCCCTAGGTATATTCGTCGTAGAACTTGCTCAGAAACTGTCTCATTACTCTCAGCTCCCTCATCCAATTTCCCTTTACATATCGTAACACATCCAAAACTCAGACATTTGGTCTTTTATTATTATTCATGTTTTACATTGGTGACAACAGCATGGACATAGCTTCACCGTTTCTCTTCCGATAAGACGCAACTTGGGATAAGTAAATCTGAGATCATCATGAATGGATATTTAATATCTATTTCGGTTATAAAACACGAAAATCAACGGTGGTTTCAGCAACGCAAAAATGGTGTGTATGTTAAATAACTGTTCATTACCAAAGAGATGTCATTAGAGCATTGCATACTCCTGTAACAATTGCTGACTTTCACCTAGCAGCTTACACGACACATTTTTACCAGACAAAACTTATATGCGGGACCCTGTAAAAGGGATAATAGGACCAGATACTGCGCACTGCTCGGGTCCGGGCGCTGACCGTAAAATAGTCATGCAGATCTACACCGGGTGCGGGCAAACACGCCCACCAAGGGTCTCTTGGGTGAATTTTCCGGTTTCCGGCACGCCGAAAAGTCGTTGTCGTGCAGGTTTCGTCTTTTCTGGGTTCCACAGCTGTGCTTTCGATGTCCTCCACGACGTCCTTTGCTCGAATGATCAATGCACACACTACACACCCGCTATCACCCGCGCTGAGCACAACCGTCCTTCTCCACTGCACGCTCAAACTCAACTGGCGCGCTCAAACCCTTTGAAAATTGGCGCGCTTTCGGCCCAGCTGTCTGATCACGTGTCATGTACGTCACTGCCGGCACTGGATTGCAGTATGCTGATTGGGTGGCGGTTGCGAATCACCTGGCTCAAACGCACTTGCGCCGCGACTGGTTATAGCTGCCCATACCGCGCGTCAAAACAAGCTTATAGCTGCCTGTTATGTCGTCGCACCGCCCACACGCACTCAGCGAAGACGGCACCGCGTTTGGTGCTGTATTAGTGGTCAGCAACACGTCCAGGGAGCGACTGCCCGTCCCGCCCGCCCGGCCGGCCAGTCCCGGCCCGCCGACCGGTCACCGCCGGAGGCGCCGAGCGGCACAGGTACGGTATCTGACAGTAGCGGCAGAGACTGTACACTAGGGTATATTAGAAGAATTCAAGGGAGGTATTTAAAGAATGAGGGTATAGTTTGGGTATGTTTGAAGAAAATGATCAGGGTGTTGTTTTAGACCAAAACCCCTGATATGCTTAAAAGGAATCATTTGAGGAATCATTTGAGTATCTTAAGGGCATTCCGCCAGGAAAACGGCAGAGTTATAGCATGACACACCATGATCAAAGGGAATAGAGAATCGTTTTGGTTGTCAGTGTATAGAAAACAAAGAAAAGAAGCAAATAGATTGGTATTCCGCCTATGCAACGATGCAGTCTTATCTATTGGGCTTTTGTTTTTCCTAATCAAGTAACTCAGAATCGGCACGCTATCTATAGTACCAATGTTGGCCAATGACTCTGGCTCCAAAGTCTGCAAGCTGTCCTCTTTAAAGTTTATGTGAGACGGGCGAGGAGTCGGGAGAGTTTATTTGATGGGCGAGGCCCAGTTTCAAGGCTGGGAACGGCGCCACCTTGTGAGCCTGCGGTGCTTCTCACCAGCTATGCTACGCTACATTATCTCCGATATGCCGTGTACCCGTGGCGGAGGCTACGTTTTTGTATGTACTAGCTGAGCGCACATTTTCTTACTAGCCCCCGAATAGCTTTTTACCTCAGTATACCTAGCCCGAAAAGAAGAAAAAGAGAAACAGAATGAAGAGAAACCTATGGTCTACGACCGGAACCGTCGTCTGCAGTGGGGTATTTCATTCACCGCGGAACGGCCATGTAATCTGACGCGCACATATCCGTCCTGTCATTTTCAGTTTCGTGCAGTCTCATCTGGCGCAGGCCCAGTACTGGCACGACCCCCTCAAACAGCAGCAGTATGTCGAGGTGTCCCAGTTCCTCGCCGACATCAACAACGAACGGGTGAGCCGGCTAGGAGACTTGTGACGTACAGCTAGAGGTCAACTCCATGCTCCCATGCGTCCTAGGCTGTAATTGTGTCGAGTAGGCATTTTTCTGTCGCAACAACCAGAACCTATTTGTCATAGGAGAATAAATCAAGCGTTCGACGGTTTGGTTCGGGGATCAGTGCATAAACGAGGAAACTGCACGGATACCTGGGGCCATCGAGCGAGCCTCTGCTGGAAAGGGCCCTTTTTGTCAGTATAAGTGAAAAGTTAAACATGCCTCATTGGCATTTGTTGGTCACTTGTATAATTCAAGTCACTCTTAGCGATTTCCTTTTCTTGATAAGATAAGTCGTTTCACTTTCTCGACCCTCAAGCGGGAAGTGTTGATTATTTTTGATTTTATATTTTTGCAGCACTTACGACTTATTCCTTTAAATAAAATGGTATTTTATCAACTGTTTGGTCGTTATTGTCATATTCGTTTTACTTCACTATCTTAAATCGGCTCCTGTCCCGTTCTTTTGCGTACAGGATGTGAAGAACGAGACCTACAAGGAGAACCTGAACAAGCTGGAGAATCTGGTGCTGGTGATGTTCTCCAACGACACGATGGTGGTGCCGCGCGAGTCCTCCCACTTTGGCTTCTACGCCCTGGGCCAGGACCAGGTGGTGGTGCCGCTGCAGCAGACCCCGATCTACACGGAGGTGAGTGCACCAGAGCGCCACCGTCACAGGCCGGTCGGGCTGGTTGTTATAGATGACGCGGGCGTCGCATTTGGGCGCTCCACAGCGGATGTCGGCCGTCGGGTGCGCCAGCTCATCGGCCGTACGGGTACGGGTATAGCGAATCACATTATTGGTTTATCTACTTTTTTCTTGACATCGTTGTTGTCGTTCAATCATAGGATGAGGTAAGAAGTGTAGATCGGTTGAGTCCTACTAGCCATCACTTCTAGGCGCAGGGAAGGGGGCGTGCGTTCGGCGAACGAAACAAACATTAGGAAGACGGGATGCTTGCAAACGCCTAACATCCTACGGACGGGATGAGGAACGACAAACAAGCACAAAAAGTGAATATATACTTTAATAAATGCTACTATATATATAGCCGTTTTGATCCTCGTAGCATTTGCGCTATCTCATATGATGGGACTGCTTTCAAATACTTGTAACTTTTCTCTCGTGGTATAGGACTACCTGGGACTGCAGCAGCTGGACGCAGACGGCAAACTGGCGATGCTGGAGACGGAGGGGGACCACCTCCAGTTCAGCATCGACTGGCTGGTGGAGAACATCATCAACGTGTACCTCAAGTAGAGGCTCGTCCGTATCCTGTGATGAATGAATAAAAACGTGCCGTGTGGCCATGTCTTTCGGCTTAAATCTTATGTTGGATAGTCATCGACTGAAGTCCTGTCTATTTAGTTGTCCCTCGGACCGGGCTAATTAATCATAGTGGTACGCTATGGTTGAAATAACATTGTCCGTAATATTTAACTCATGATTATCCTGTGCTTTGGGTAAGTAATTCGGTATAGGGAGTAGGGACCATAGGGAACTGAGGTCGTGGCCATAGAAGTTTAAATATTATCCGCACAAAACGTGTCTTATGCCTTTTTGCGTCTTTGCAGTTAGCACCCGAGGTTTCGTTACTTGCCACTACATGGATTCTAACTAACGCTATTCGACAAAGAGCTTTAAAACAGTAGGAAAAAAAGACTAACAGTTAACCCGCGCGGGGCTGGGGGGGGTAAATTTTACCCCCCCTCGCGAATTTTTGCAATATCTCAAAAACGGCGGCGCGCAGCGCCGCCAAACTTTCAGTACCTTTTCTTACATCAATTTGACACGTTCCCTGAAAATTTGAGCGAAATCCGTCGGAAAATTTTTGAGAAATTGACGTTTTAGTGACGTCATGTTCGCCATTTTCGCCTCAAAAACGGCAAAAGTTCAAACGCCGCTAACATCTTCATTGTTAAAGGAATCAAGACGTAACAAAAAAGGATATACGTAATTTCACTTTGTCTATCAAATGGCTATCTCGGTTTTTTGAAAATTTTAAATTTTGGCCAAAATTTTTCCAAAAAACTGACTTTTTTGGGAAAATAGCTATAAAATCCAAAATTTTGAGTGTATCGAAAAAACCGGAATATATGTCAGAGAAGTGGTCTATGTGTACCTACATACCAAGTTTTAGAAGAATCGGTTCAAAAATGTGGGAGTTATTCAAAATTGTATGACGTCACGACACACAAAAATTTTGAAAAATGACTTTTTTTGGAAGTTCTAGACCTCGTACGGAAACAAAAATAGCACCATTCGACTCGCCGTGAAAAACTGCATCAGATAGACACCTTTTTAGGTCTTAGCAACCAACTTCAAAATTTGACCTCACTTGACCTGACCTTGACCTGACCTCGACCTGAAATTCATCAAGAGGTGGTCCATATCACTTATTGAGTGTGCCTATTGAATTCTATGAGTAAAATGACCCATAAAACATGTGTCGCACATGCCCTTTTCTATATTTTGTTTTTGGTGACCTGACCTGACCTGACCTGACCTTGACCTTGACCTCTGAATGATATTGTATGCAACGAATATTGTCTTGGTAGCCTAAGAACACGTTTTGGGCGATCAGTCTCAGTCCATGACTCCATTCTTCGGCAACTACGGTGCAAGGCCGATACTGTAGGAACTTGCAATTTGTACCCTTGACCTGACCTTGACCTTGACCTCAAACTTAAAATTAAGTACATGTTTTTAGTTGTTCGTGATGAGATCTTTCGATTGGCGTTTGAATTTTCCAAATCGGACCATTAGTTCGGGAGATAACAGGGGGGGTAAAATTTACCCCCCCCCCCCAGCCCCGCGCGTTCGGCTGGAGACCCCAGCCCCGCGCGGGTTAAACCTTGAAATGTAAAAAGAGTTTTGGAGTGAAAGTTCTACTAAAGACCACAGAGCACTCACATATAAATAAAGCCACAAGGACTCAGATGAATACTCTATTCAGCATGAGCCATTGCGTCGCATTTCCTCCGTGTAATATGGCTCAGCTGTAAATGCAACAATGAACACTGAACAGTCTGAACTGATCCTTGAATGTGATGAGCTGAATAAACCCGCCTTTTGAGGGGCCCGGTGAATACCACCACATCACATCCAGTGTATAATAGTGAATTTGATTAAATAGTTCCCAGGACCGCTCAAGGTTCACATAGCCTTATCCTCCTCCACTGGCCCCACAAAGCTCACAGATAGACCTCCCCTCTGATAGAGAAAAGAGCATCGGCGGCTGCCGAAGTGTTCGCGGTCATTCATGCGAATCCTGTGAATACTTGTGGGGATTTTTACGGCTCGTTTTCGGCGGCGTGTCGTCGCTGGTGGTATTCACAGCTCCGTCGCCGACGCTCCGGTGTCGGCACAGACACAGGTGCCGGACCCGACGGGCAGCCCCCACCGCGGCGCACTGTCGGCCGCCTTTTTAGCGGCCCACAGACGAGTCGCGGAGCACGGTTCAACAGACACGCATAAAGGCGGCGCCGGCGAGTGAGCAGCGCATCGGGACTGTCTCCGGCGCGCCATTATTGCGCCCGTCGCGTGAACGCCGCGGGCGGCCGTCTCTGGCTGTGGCGGTGGGGTGCGGGGAGGGAGCATTACTCAGGCAGACAGACAGGCAGGCAGACAGACAGACAGACAGACAGACAGACAGACAGACAGACAGACAGACAGACAGACAGACAGACAGACAGACGGACGATGGACGGACGGACACAGACAGACAGACAATCAGACAGACAGACAGACAGACAGACAGACAGACAGATAGACAGACGGACACATACGGATTACGGACAGACGTACAGACGGATATGCTTTTATAACGTAGGTATGTATGCATGTACACTGTACAGTTGACTACAGGATGACGCTCCACTTTTCTCAGGCAAACAGTTGCCTGGAGTGGTAGGCTGTACCGCATCACACGGGCTGAGTTTAAAGTTAAAAGCTGGCTGTGACCCAACGCTCGAAATTAACGTTACAAACGGGACAACCTAGCGTTCCAGTGAACTGATAGATTCTTAGGAGTGGAACATCATTCTGCAGACGACTGTACATACACGCAAGCACACAGGGAGACATATAGTCAGAACTTGCAGCTACCGTGACGCGATAAAAGTTATGCGACTCAGTGAATATTTCACGGACCACAGGCTCAGTCTTCCATAGTTATTGTTACTGCAGATGACAGAAGCAGTGGACACTTTTGGACGGAACCAGTGGAGACTGTGCGATCTTTCATGCGACAACAGGTTGATCAAGCTGACGGCTGACTATAGACATGACGCTACTGAGGGCTGTGCTACCTGCAGCGTTGGCTCAGCCTGCCATATAACACAAATGGAGGTATGCCGTGATACAACACCGCTGGGGACTAAGCGTGTTATTGCCATACTGGGGGCCATGCGTGATATTACAGTAGGTACTGGGGACTATGCCTCTGGCGTCGACTCGGGCTAGTATTTACAACACCAGTCGCCTTATGCGCCTCCGCCTCGCCGACTCAGGCTCAGAGTCGTGACTCAGCCTGGGTATAACTACTCGGGCACGCGGCGGTCGGCAGGGGCTCTCGGAGGGAGCGGCACTCCCTCAGCACTAATGGACCCAAGGGAGGCCGGCGGCCATCTACTGATTACTGTATAAATCGGCTACCGGACGGCGGCGACGGCCGTGGCCACCGGCCGACGGAGTGGGGAGACCCGGAGACGCGGGCAGACGGAGGAGGGCATCGGTTCGAAGACTCGGAACAGACGAGGGGTATAGTTCTGTAAACCCCAGCAGCTGTTGACCTAGCAGGCGGGTTATCGGTCTGATAGAACATTGCAGACCGTGTTCGGGGGGTGTCGGTGATCGGTCTGTACTTGAGACCCCAGCAGGCAGATGCTGTGCAGATATCAGTGTGCAGATTAATTCGGCTTTACTTCGCCGATAAGAGACGGCAGGAAGCACCGTTATCTTTCTGAAGACTGCACACAATGACTACAACTGTATGGGCTGGGCCATGTGATTATCAGCTATAGTGCGTTTTTTAAAAGTTTGCCCCTCACTGTAAACGTCTTTTTGAACATAGCACGAGAATTGCTAGCTGAATTACTGAGAAAGCTGGTTGGCGCACACTGATTTGACAAGATTTCACAGACAATCAATTTCATCAAATTTATTTACTATTTCACAGACTCGTAGCTCGTATTTGCCCATACCTACAGCCCCACAGGGATAGACGACTTCTCAGGAATTTTGTCTGAACTAATAAATAAATTGCACGGCGCTTAACATAATAGCGATCGTCGGTGTTCAAAAATTATTTTTGAAAATATTATTCATATCTGCAATACAATGTGCGCTAACCAGTTTTCTCAGTAATTCAGCTAGCAATTCTCGTGCTGTGTTCAAAGAGACGTTTACAGTGAGGGGCAAACTTAAGAAAAACGAACTATAGCAGTTAGCACCCAGTGTTGGGCTGATAGCTCACCTATCCCGTAACACACGCGGTGACAGTGCATTACGCGTCTGTACCGGCAGCCCTGCCGCCATCAGCGCGCTGCCCTCCGTGCCGGCGGATGAGGACACCCCTGAGGGCTATTCGCGCCGCTCCCCGCTGCGCCCGGCCATCCAGCGGGGCCGCCAGCTCCCTCCTAGGTGCCCCCGTGGCGATCCCAAGTCGTTAGCCAGATGTTGAGCGTGGCCACTTGTGCCCGCACCACCGAGCATCGTCCGGTCGCTCTGCGTCGTTACCATGGCGACCGGTGCCCGTTTTAATGCGGCTGGCGCGCCGCCGCCGGCGCCGGCGGTCCCCTATGACGGCACGTGCGGCACGACGGCCAACCACCCCAATAGCAGCCAAATAGATGCGCAAACACAGCGGCCGGTCGGCCTCCGAGACGGCCCCCGGTCCCCGCACCCCGGGGACAATGTGGACGACACGTGCACGATTGCATCGATCTGACATTAGTGGAGGGAGGAGGGGTGCAATCAGCCGGCAGGAAATGCGCTAGATGTGACGTCCGACCCGGCCCGCGGTCTGCCGAGGGACGTCGGCGGGGGTCCTGCCTCGGCTGGCAGCCTGGCCGGAAAGACACAGACGGAGCAGGAACGCGGGTGATGGAGCACACACGGACGATCCAGAAATGGATGAGGAAGGAACAGGGCACACATACGAACCAAGTATGGATAGAATAGGAATGGATGGAACATTTAGACAGCTGAATAATAGAGGTTAGTACGCACTGCCCACGAATGGAACGGGAATGGAAACTGGATGGTGCACAGCGCACCCCAATGTGCCATGAATAGATAAAAAACCAAAAGATCGGAAATGGATAGAGCACACATTACCGAATAAGCTCCCTCTCACAGTCTGCCTATCACAGTCCACCCATCTGTCACAGTTCGTTTGTCACAGTCCATCTGTCCACTGCCACAGCCAGTCTGTCACAGTCCGTCTATTCCCTGTCACAACTCACAATCCGTCTGTCACCTGTAGCAGTCCGTCTGTCACTTGCTGCAGTGTCACAGTCCGTCTGTCACCTGCCACAGCCTTATGACCTCTGACACAGTTTGTCTGACATTTGTCAGTCTATCCCTGTGGGACACATCGTGCCCTGGACATTATGAACCCTGTCCTAAATAATACGCACCCGTGACTCCCTGTCACAGCTGGACTGTCACAGTTCATTTGTCATAGTCCGTCTGTCTTTCACAGTCCGTCTGTCACCTGTCACAGTTTGTCTGTCACAGTCCACCTGTCTCTGTCGCAGTCTGGCTGTGGCGTACACTTACCACCCTAGCCAGCGTGGTGCCGGCGGGAAAACGTACAAACGTCGGACTCAATCAATTGCCGACGTGATTGCGGGTCTTCGGACACGGAATTAGCCGGTTCACCGTCCGCGAACAGACGACATCGCCGCAGCCTGGTGCAGACTGTTCTGAAACCGCTGGACGATCTCAGCTGATGGCGGCCTGGATTGTCACCGGATCAGCGCGGGCCACATGCACATTGCACAGTGCAGTGTGCAATGTGCTCTCTATATCACAAAGGATGGCGAATGGTGTCCTAAAAACAGTTCGATGACCTATCTCTGCTATCATTATCAGATTGTAAGTAGTAGGTACTTACCGTCGATGGCAAATTATATTAAACCTTTAATACAGTGGATTGTGGATTTAATTTGACGAAAATGATAATAAAGTCAAAATTTCACTTATCCGTATACATGTGTACTGTGTAGGTATCCGCGACGCAAAACAAAAAATGAACTAAGGAAAACTTTGATAATGTTATTCAATGTTTACGTTATCAATGCTGCTGTCATTGCCACTATAGCCTTGTTATGTCACAGAGGATGGATAAGAGCTTCAAAGACATGAAGGTAGATAAGATGGTGCCCGGTAGGTGTACCGAGGGTATCCCCCGCATTACGTACCACTATAAGTCTGTCACATTTGAAATTGGGGCGATAAAGCTTCCGATATAGCTCCGTCGCCAGCGCATTTTTCTTATTATTCAGCATAATAAAAATGGAGTAAGGACCTGATTTATAATTATCTGTTTCTCATTTTATTTTGAATGCAGTAGCCACTGATATTGATAGGGAGCTAAAGTACTTTTAGTCCTTAAATTTTAGTCCTTTTGAAAATCAATTACTGAAGCTAGAACCTAGCTTTATTCGTAGGACGGAGAATAAATCGAATCTGTGAATGAACTGCTGATAAGATACCGTGTACCTATATTGGAGCGGGTTTAGAGCTGCCAGCCCGGTAGCTTGACATCTCATCCCAGTAGACTCCGGTAGAGCAGGGTAGTTTTCTCTGGCAGCATGGCCGACGGAGAAGGATCGATCGTCCAGACGGGCTGGGCCACGCCCTCAGCCGAGATCCAAGGAGAGAGCAGAGCTAGCTGAGACCCTCCGTGGGGTACCGGAGGCGGTGAGGGGAGGGGGAGGGACCGGGACAGCGGGAGGCGCTCGGTAGCGAGCTGGAAACAGCGGGGAACCAAAACGGTGATCGTGATGGAGACAGCGACAAGGATGGCAACCGAAAACCTCCTGCGCTTTACATTAGAAGTTCTCCTAGGCGCATTTTAACGCATTTATCGATTTCAATGGAAACGGCGGGACCTCAACGCGAGAAGGGCGGTGGGACTTGAAGCCAGCCGGCGGGAAGGTCGGTTCGATCCCCTGGCCGGGGTGGTCGAATCGCCGCCCCATCGCGCCCAGATAACATGATCGAATCTTGTCTGCGCTGCTCGCTTCGCCGAGGGGACAAAGCGGGCGCTGCCACCGCCTTTGTGGCCGGCTCATTAGGCGCGCTCGTGGCGGCGTCCCCGTGCCGGCGCCACGTGCCGCTGAGCCGGCACGTGGCGGCGCCGCGTGTCCGGGCGGCGTGACACGGGGTCGTATTGACCCGGGCCGGCGGGCCACTGGGGGACCAGCCCGCGCCGACCGCCTCTGGAATTCCAGTCCGTCCGGGGGGCCGGGGACGCCGGGGCGTCCAGGGGTAATAACGCCCCTGGGAGAGAGAAGCTCACTCTGAACCCCTGCCTCACCGAGCAACTCCCAGCTGAACGCAAACACGAAAACGCAATTTATAGAGACCGGCCCCTCCTTGGCTACCGACTGCACCCCTAGAGTCTTTCATCCGCAATACTCTTGCTCGGTTTCCCAGCGGTGGAACGGTTTGAACGACCATCAAGCCGCAGATCGATCTAAAAACGGAACGCCATGATGGCTCATCGCCATTCCGTTTCATTATGTCCCATTGGACAGGCACAGGGGCTCCTCTCGTGCCCAGCACTCTCCCATCACTGATGTCCTCTTGCCACTGGCGCCTCCTGTCAGACGTCAGCTAACCCTATATATTTCCACTGCGGCTTGGGCTGCGCCGTCCCATGTCTCCGATGTCTTCTGTCTTCAGGGGCGCGACCCAAAGCTTTGAGCAGTCCTCAGTTCACCAACGTCTCTTTATTTTGTTAACCTTTCTCTTGTGGAAGAGTTGCTTTAGAGGTGCAGAGATCTCGTTTGGCTTGCAAGGGGCACAAGATGCCGGTGCCTACTGCATGGGATTTTGGTTGCGTTAATTCCCAGTCAGTACAGCACACGTCGGAAATATGACCTAACAGTAGGAGAGGAGACGTTTCTGTTCCCCTATGGTGTGACTGACGTCTGAAAGACCCGAATTTCAGCCCCTATTGGAATCCATACTTGATACTTCCCAACACCTACAACAAAACTGTAGCGGAACTTAGTTGACCGTTGACATTACCTATTGCTCTTTTTTGCATTACATTGCATAAACAAGGATGCAACTTCGATTTCATAAGCTCTTAGCCCATATCAGTTTCCCGATTTTTTCACATGCACTGTGGCACAAGCAGTAAGTTAGTTTGTCGCACACCCACTGGATGTCGCCACGTGCGCTGACGAGCCGGGGACGGGTCCCGATCAGACATTCATCGGTGGCCGCCCTCCGTGGATTATGTGTATTTATGGGGATCATATGAATAGCCGCCGGCGTGGGAGCCGGGGGCTGCGTCAAATCCCGGAGTCAACGAGGCAAGAGCGAGTCAGGCGGCGAGCGGGAGCCGCTGTCAGCCGAGGGTGACTGGCGGAGCGCAAACGGAGACATACGGAGACAGGGGGAGACAGACGGGCCGGAGGAGACACGGGAGATAGCGGACGGATCTGACGAGGCAATGTGGCGACGGAGACGAGGGAGACTCTAGGCCGGGGGCTGCTGCTGGTGGACCGTGAACGGCGCCATACGGACACACGACGTGATACATGGAATCTCGGAGAATGTCGATTTTCGAATAAATCGGACGATTGTCTGGGGTATATGCTCACAAGCATAATGGTAGGCCTAGGCGGGGCAGGGCGAAGACGAAAATGGCTGCGGCGAAATTACTAGATGTGCTTTGACAGTGTTTAGCCGGTCCCGTAGCTCAGTTGGTAGAGCGTTGGACTATCGCGTGGTGAGAGCACGCGTTCCCGGTTACAACAGTCCGGGTTCGAAGCGCGACGGGCGCTTGACATTTATGGGCCTCCTGACAGGTATGGTTGCGGTTGGTGGCAGGCCGTAGCCAGGCGAAGTCAGTGAGGGGACCGGCCGTGCGCGGCTATGTGCGCACGTAAAACTTTGGACTCTAAATTCTGCCATAGAACCGGAATTGCGCGATCGGAGGGTAGAGGGCAGGGTCACCGCAACAAGCTTCGCTTAGCGTTGGCTCTGTCCTTGTGAATCCCTATTATAAAAAGGTTTGGACTAAATTTATAAAAAAAGTGTTGCGCTCGAAGTTGATTAGGCAATGTACACAATGCCCACAATTGATAGAAACATTGCCACTTCATGTGACTTTCTTCTTTGAGTGCACTATAATGATTTGAGCAGCAACATACCGGTTTTCAAATCCCTGCTTAAGGCCGCCGTCCACTGGTTTAGTACGCGCCGAATTTAACATTGAAGTCTATGGGCTGCGCGCCGAATGCGGTTCAGCGCCGAATGCGCGATGAATCGCAGTCAGCCGATTATTTGGCGGCTGTTGGGCACCGAATCACGCGCCTCACGACTAAAGATCACTTTACGACTCCTGACGACCTGAAATGCTTCAACTTTTCAGGGCGTTCTAGGCACTGGACGATTACGCGGAAATTGCGCACCTAACCAGTGGACGGCGGCCTTTACTTTTGCGACCAGATCAATGAGCGACAGCTATCGATTTTCCAGCGAGCAGCCGTACCCGCCAACTGTCCCCGGTGTCCGGCCAAGGACATTTCGGAACCGGTGAGTGCACTGTGCACCCGCTGAGGGCCGGAGTGCCATTAGCGGCACTTGGCGCGATGATCGGTGCCGACAGTTGTCCAATAGTTGGCGTAACGATCTCGCAAACACCGGCAACAAAGGGCTGCGGCCCGCCGCTGCCGGCCCGCGTCGCTACAAAGTGGGATTGTGGTCGCCACTGCGACTGAAAAGGTAGGGGACAGCGTGACGACGTCTGTGCGAGTTGAGTCGTATCGAGCATTGCTCGGGTAGGTGAGACAATTGACAGAGAAAGCAGCTTGAGGAAAAGCTAGCGCTGAGTCGACCATCAATGCACAAGGTGCTCCAGGCGACCATCAGGGGGGGGGGGGGGAGGGGGCTGGCGGATGTGCATATTTTGAGGGACCAGCCACTAAACATCGCTTTTAGGGGGTTACCCCAAGGACAATTTTATCAGAGGGCATCGACATATTCTCTTCAAAAATTCTTAAAATTTTATCTGGCTCACAGAAATCATATCCTCTTCTATCCCGTGGCTACCACTGTCTAGCCGATCGCAAGAGATGATTGTCAAAGAAGGTTTACCCTGAATGAATTGAGGTTTTGACTTTCGAAAGGTGGATGGTTACACATTTACCATACACATAAAAAAAAACAGACAGGATAAAACAACAGCGCTTTTCCCTATATACAAATGGACGTTTTACTGAGACAAAATGTTGTACAATTTGTAGACGGGAATGTGATGCACGCAATTTTACGCACCAATTCGTACAATCTTAGCCGTACTACACTGCCATACAATGCTGCACTTTGCTCCCCCATGACTCTGTGAGTGAATACACTGCCGTGTCGCAATCAGGCCATTCGGACCTTGTGCCCCGTCAGTCTGCGGCAGTTGCACAGACCTGGGGAACAACCATAGAATACCCTCTGATATCGCCGGGTGCGATGAGCAGTGTGCACTGTGCGGTGTGCAATTGGGCGTCGAGTGGCGAGATTTGCAGCGCGTTATCGGTGATTGATACGAGTGCTGATCGTCCTGCGGGAAGTCGAGGGTAAACACCGCTGCAGGGCCTACTGTCTGTCACTATCGCCCAACTCCAAACATGCGGCTGATGGACCTGGGGTTTATTTGATGATTCTCAAGCATTTTGTTTGAAAAGTTGGGTTGCATGCACAGCGACGTGCAACCGACTGCAGCTATGTTAAACCCTGCAAGCAGCACCTCTTTATAAATGATCGAATTACAGTGGTTGAGGCTGGTTACGAAGTGGAATAGGCACAATCATGGAATTATTGTTGTTATGGAATCAGATTCAGCGACACTTGATTCACGGTCACAACACGACACTTGACAGCCTAAGATTATGCACTGCACTGCATGCGCTGCCCACCAGACACAATAACAACCGTTTATGCATTGCATATGTATATAAGGTATATTGAACAATATATACATGCACACATACGATGATCGTAACGGCGCTCCCCACCTGTCGGGAGTTAGACCCGTTTGCCGGAATGTTTGCTGGAGAAGGGGAGCGCGGGGCAGTTTCCAGGGCATTAACCTATCCCTATTTGTCTTCCACATATACACACCGCCCTGAACAATCGCCCCACTGTGTGTGTAAATGACGAATGCGTGTTTGTCCTACGGGGTGGCGGGGCAGTGCGCTGCGTGGTTCCTATGTGTGCGGTCTGTGCAGAGGCAGGTCTAAACGCATTGAGGTCCCACTCTTTGTCATGACAAGAAATGCGATGCGGCATTGAGAGCCCACTGCCACGCTGCTAGTGCTATCCACGTGGGAAAACACTTTAGCTGGCTGGACACAGCCAGTGGCTAGATTGCTTCCCGAGTCGAGTGGTGCGGGCGGATTGTCTATCTCCTAGGTGACCACTACTAGTTGTGACCACCTGAGTGGACAGCCGGTGAGGTTTTGATAACATAGGCCAGTGACTTCATGGTTCATTGGTTGATATTATTATTTGCCTGTTTGAGGCATGCACGCTACCGCTAGGCAGTGGTTATGCCTATAGGCTGACACGGACTGTGGCTACTAGCTCGGGCGCGATCAATAGCTACCTGTTGCCAGCGCCGACACATATACGGCAGCTGTTTGTTACAGTCGCACGCAGTCAATTGCTGCCTGTCATAGTCGCAAACAGTCAGAGGCTGCCTGTCATAGTGCAGTCAGAAGCTGCCTGTCCCATGCACAGAACAGTTGCCTGCCACGCGGCAGTTCTGAAGTTGCCCATTTCGCCTCTATACCTGCTGCCAACACCACGCAGTCGTGCGTCAGATTTCAGTCACAGGCGGGCTGAAATCCGCCACTGCCTGGACTGACCAGAACAGCAGTCTATCAGGGGAGGTGAAGCAGCAGTCTGTCAGTTGACTGGGTGAAGTGCAGCTGACGGTGATCCCTCAGGGGTTGGGTGGGGTGGTAATCCGTCTGACTCGGGCCGCTCCAGTGTTTGATTACGGCCGCGGCGGTCAGCGAGCTGCATTATTGAGCCGGCGGTCGATGGCAGCGCCAGCCGGAGCCGGCCTACAAAGCCGCCGTCACGGCCGGAGCCGGTGCGTGTGACGCCCGTCACGGCGGATGTCACGCGCACGGCCACGGGGCGTCACGGCCCGTCACCGGCTGGCCCGGTCCGGCCCGGTCCGGCCCGGTCCGGCCCGGTCTGACCCGACCCGGCTCAGTCCACCATCCTCTGCGCCTGGCTGAATAGCCGACAGACGGACCGGGCTCGAGCCCAGTGAATGGTCCCAGGCCCAGTAATACCGAGGGTGATGGATTATTGACCGCAGGTGGATGGCCTTTTAGTCAGGTCTGATTGCTAGAGCAGACGCAATGCTGATAATTACGGATATTCACGAGTTGGATCAACACATGCACTTAATGATGATCAATTGAATTGCATAAAGACTGCAAGTTGTCGAATAGTTGCTGTTGGAGAGTTCAAGCAACTTCAGCAAGCGCTCAGAGGAGCATTCGAACTTCTAAAGAAGTAGGTGGTCAACCCTCCTTAACTTTTTATTTCAATTCTAACTCAAGTGCACTGTACCTATGCGCATCGAAGTGCCCTTATCATACATGCTTTTTGCATAGTACGATTGCCAAGCTTTTGGTTGCAGTGACGGGCCCAATCACTCGTCATGTGCAGTCTTGAGCTGCCTTATCAGCTACTCCTCCACTTGAAGCACTCGATGTCACCGTGGGCTGCCTTGGGAAACACCAGCAATCTCCTATTTCAGATATCAATGATGCATGCGGTCACAGCAAACACACTTGGAGACCTTTTGACATTAAACGTGATGTAATCCGTCATCATTCAGCAGAACAGATCAAAAGATTCTTTACTCCGTGATTTTCGCGAGCTTGATTGCTGTAGGAAAAAGTTCGGGGTTAATTGCAGTCCTCATTAGGCTGTGTGAACGTCGAAATGCCCTAGATTTTAGACGATCCGGAGACACAATACAGGCTACCTCAGTTTCTTCGTAACTTCAAAAAGTGTTGCAATCTTTGGCTTCTCCTGCATGCTACTTTCAATTAGGCATACAAAGTTGATCGTTCGATAACAGAAGGTGGACGTCCATTAGCACATTCTCGCTAAAAAATGGTTGCTTTTGAGTTGAGGCCAGCGGGGGGCGAGAATTCAGCTGGAGGAGACGTTACCGTGATGGATTAGGGGTGGGATAGGGTCACGGGCTAAAATCAGGCCCACTGGGGGCACGCTGAGAGGATGGGTGATTCGTCAAAGACATGTCATGAATATCGCCATATACCATGAATATACCCAACGAAATGCAGATTACAAATGAGACTTGCACCCTCCATGCAGTCTCATACCCAATGACAAAAAAGCTGAATAGCCTGCGCCACATAAGAGGCAATCTCGACTTTGAACGTCTGGTTCCCATGTTTTTTGGACCAGAATCTCTGCAATAATCCGGTGCGGTGCACATGTTGCACGCCGTGCCATTCCTTATTCAGGCGGTGTTCGGGCCTCTAATGACGAGAGAGCGTCGCCGGCCATTTGTCGGGGAAGCGCGGCGTCCCCTCTGCAGGGATCGGTGGACCATTCACTCTCGACTGGAGAGCGTGAGAGGAAGGCGACATTCCTCCGGGCCGGGGGCCGGGCGCCGGGCGCCGCGCGGTCGCCGGCGCGCTGCACCGTTTTGTCGTTGCAGACGCTCCCTTTGAGCTCGTGCCCGGCCCATTAGCGGCGCTCAAAGGGTGTCCAGCGCCGGCGCGGCGGCCTGCGCTGTTGCACGGGACAGGTGCGCTGTTTTTGCGAGATGGCTCGTAATTTGATCGAGTAAAAATGCCATTGTGTAGCCGATGAGCGTCTGAGGCCAAAGGCGTGCTGGAATGGGCGATACCGCCCGGGTAGCCGGGCTCGAGCTGGCGACTGAAAGGATGAAACTAATGATGAGCGACGACCGTGCGGTGCGTGCTCTTTGTGGCGCGCACTTGAATCTGTCCCGCACGCGGAATTGCAGGCAACGCAACCTTCAAAGAATTTAGAGGCGCTTTATCTAACGTATAGAGTAGATGGTATATGCCAACAATATTGAGCTAAGAAACCACGTTTATGCGGAAGAATCACATCAATGCTTTATGTTAAAAGCCGCCACCTTGGTCAGTCTAACCAGACATCTGGAGTGCTGAGGTGCTGGAGTGCTTTTCTGGGTAACAATATGCCGGCATGCCATTATGCAGTACTAGGCTTTCCGGCTATAGGATCGGACCAGCCGACTGTCCCCGGAGATGCGCAGTCGCTCAATACCACACGGCGATGCCAATGAAGTCAACTCTGTTTGATATTCATTAAGTGCGCTGGTCGCTCCGGGCCGGGACAGGAGGGGGCTCTCGTCTCCCCTGAATCCCGTTGGACCCTCCCCTTGCCCGACGGCGCGGCTCGAGTAATTGCATTCCCTTTGGCTGACGCACGTGCAATAGTGGCGTGGGGACTGCGAGACGAGCTGTGACGCACGCTCCGGAGATAGGGTGCCGTGCCGACAGCTGCAGCTCCGTCAGGCTCAGTTGACAGAATGCACTCCGTGCTGAGTAGATGGCACGATCTGCAGTAGCTCCGTCAGACTGCTGCCTAGGCCGACTTAGCAGCTTACGCTTGGCCTTGGTCAGTTACATCTTGTACGCCACTCTGACTTCAAACATGACATCAATCCATCTCTTCTGAGGTTTGGCAACACCCAGCAAACTCAGAGCTAGCGCCGCTGGGTAAGTGGTAATAGCCGTTTTCACGACGGCCATCTGGTACACATTTGGTGCACATCTGGTGCAGATTAGGTGCAGATTTGGTCAAATTAGGTTCAGTGTGTCTCTTAGTAGCTATCAGGTAGGGTTGCACCAATTGCGTATATGCCTACTTTGTCATATTATCAGAGAGCATCATCGATTAAAACACTGAAATGATTTCATAAAATGAAGATATTTGCTGTAAAAGAGATTAGGTGCAGATTTGGTCAAATAAGGTGCACTCGCCGGATAGCCCGTCGTGAAAACGGCGATTGTGAAACAGAATCTTGCTGTGAAGAAACCGAAAGGAAAATGCCCCTGGCGGGCCTATACCGGACCCATCCTACACCTGTTCTGGCTCATCCCGAGGCCGTCCGTGCTTTCAGAGGCATTGCCATGGGGTAAGCGGCACGCGTCCTGCGCAGTTCACAGCCTGTTGTTGGCTGACCATCTGGCCGAGGTCGGGGAAGGAGCGTGGGAAGAGGGGGGGGGGGGCTAAGGGCCATCTTACGCCGCCGAGCAGCTGCTGTCGCCAGCCGAGGCGCTTATTCAGCCTGTGGAATCATGGCGATGAGTTTTTTTTTACCTTGTTGAACTAGTCTTATGCGTTTGTTACGTGGACTGTCATTTGTTTGCATGTTGTTGCACCGTACCTGCTAATATGTAATTGGCCTGCCAGTCCCTTTGGTGTTTTCCAGTCTGTACCTGCACCGTGACAGTATGTTTTACCATCCAGTGTTTGTCCGCGGCGCGATGCGGGGACCGGACTGATTGGATCGGGCCGAGCCGCTGTCTGATTTCCCTCGGGCCTTCCCATCCCCAGGCTAGTCGGTGGTGCCTAACACCTGGACAAACACGCCCCAGTCCCTGACCTCTCCCCGGGACCGTCGTTGGCAAAATATGGCGCTGAAGGTGACGATACCACGTCACGGAAGATCCCAACACACGTAACCTTATATGCGGAGTGCCATTGAAGGTCGGGTTCCATAGCTACGTGCATTTTCAAGCTCCGCTGCATTTGCAACACCATTTTATGTGAAAGATATCCCCATCAATTGCTTGCAATATACAGAGCCTGTATAAGCGGTGGTTACTAGATTACTTGGAACAGTTTCCCGATGCTTTTGGTTTGCATCCTTTTATCCAACCAATTTAATAATAGATACAGTAAGTTATATCTAATCAAGTAAGAAGTAACCAAAATAATGAGAAAAGCAAAATGCCTAGGCTATAACCTAAAAAAAAAACTAAAAAGTGTAACATCTTAACAGATTGTTATGCTTCTTCAATGCTGCCTTATCTATGGTTTGAAGATCATACTTAGTTGAAGAGGCCCTAACCTTCCTTGTTTCAAGGCTCCTAGTCCTACCTACGCACGATGCATCCTCTTCCCTCCCTCTCCCACACACACACACACACACACACACACACACTGCAGATGTGCGCCAAGAGCGTCTCCCACGCCGCGGTTGTGACATGTGCGCCGGGTGCGCCGTGATTGAATTATCGCCACGATTCATCCCAATCAGGCTGGTTAGTCGGAATTGGCGGTGCGCTGTGCGGGGCCGTGTCGGGCCGCGGCGCGGGCGGGGCCGGCGCGTGCTGCAGAGGACTGTCCGGAGAGGGAGGGATGGCAGAGGGGATAGAAGGGAGCTCAGTGGATAACAGGGGAGTTTTCATCTTCCGCAGTCCAGGCAGTCCGCCTTCTCTCCTCTGGTCTGCAATTTTCCTTTCAGCCGCCATCCTTCCCCGACCAAGCCCGCCCTCATCCCTCCAGTTCGTCTTCTCTTCCCTTCAGTTCTCCCCTCCAGTCCACCTTCCCTCTCCGTTCGTCCAATCTCGCCCCTCCTGTTCCGCTTCTCCCCGATCCCCTACCCCGACGGCTCCTACCGCGGCTCCCTGTCCGCCGCGCCTCGGCCACCCCATCTATTCATAACTCTCGGGTAATCAGCGACGCGGTTGTCACAAGGCTTTTAATTCGGCGCGCCGCGTCGTCGATCGCAGTGTTTGACTCCGCCGCTGGCTCCGTATCGATCGAACGGAGGCCGGACGACGACGGCGACGGCGGCGGCGCGGTAGCGGCGGTGGCGACGACGGCAGCGGCGGCGGCGGCGGCGGCGGCGGCCGGAGGGATAACGCACGGTCGCGCCAGAGCCAGCTCGATAGAGCACGGCACCGCGCAGTCTTTGTTGGTGGGGTGAGCGCCAACGGCGACCGTGCCGCCTTCGTTCTAACCTCGCCGTCTGGCACCGTTCCGCACAGATTTCCCACGAGAAATAGCAATGTGGGGACGAGGGAATACGCTGACTGTTCGTGCAAAGTTAGGAATGACCTGAGCACTGAGCAAAAGTGAATATAAGATCAAAAACCTTGACTACTTTTTAATTAGTTAGGAGAGAGAGAGAGAGAGGGGGGGAGAGGGAGAAGGGAGAGAGAGAGAGAGAGAGATAGAGAGAGAGATAGAGAGAGAGAGAGGGAGAGAGAGAGAGAGAGAGAGAGAGAGAGAGAGAGAGGAGAGAGAGAGAGAGAGAGAGAGAGAGAGAGAGAGAGAGAGAGAGAGAGAGAGAGAGAGAGAGAGAGGAGAGAGAGAGAGAGAGAGAGTTGGGTGGGATAGATATAGTTAGAGAGAGGGAGGTGGAGCTGCGAGGTCTGAAGAAAGAGAGAGGGAGTTAAGTTTTGAAGAAACAATTGGAGAATTGGAAGAGTGATGCAGCCCCCGGAAAGATACGCCGATCGTCTGTCGTCACAAAAACTGCAAAGTGGCGATACGATCGCATCGAATATTAAGCATGCCAGTTGCCGGGCACCCTTTCCAGCCCTGGTGCCTAAACAATTGGTCATTGTTTATATTATACATTCCTTTGAGAGAATGACATGATTTTTTTTTTGCAAAACTTGATTTACTTGAGCATTGATACTGTAACTAAAAAGTCTGCCCTTTCAAAACATAACTTCACATAATCAACACTGATGGTGAACAATGAATGCAGAACAAGCGAAGGGTAGTTTGGATATGCATATTCGTAGAGGCCGTCGCTTAGCGCAAAACTTAGTCTCCATATCAATTATTGAAGCTATGCCGCGAGTATTAACCTTCGCCGACACAGGCCATTTTGCATCCTCAGGCACAAGGGTGTGTGTGTGTGTGTGTGGGGGGGGGGTACGACCCCCTCGCTTCTGGCGCCTGCTCGAGGTAGAGCTTCGCGGAAAAACAACGAGCGTGTTACCTGTGACGAGACGAAGCCGATGATACCCAATTTTAAGGTCCTAGGTATAGGTCATCGGTTGACCTTCCAGGTGAGGTCAGGTCAATGACCCAGAAGTCGGGAAAATCGGGACCTGTTACAACGTCGTAAAAAGTGGCTGCTATGAGTTTTTTTTCGGGGTGCTGATCACGAATATCATGTTAGTTTTGATCACAGATGATGTCTTTAACTCTTTATGCATTTAGGCCAGGTCAGATCAGGTCAGGTCAGGTCAAACAGTGGGGGTATTCGTTGATTCGTAATAATTCGTATTCCGCCGGGTATTCGTAGTACGTGTCAACTTTCAACCACCTCTGACAGCTTCGTAACATGTTACGACGGCACCAAAACTACTTCGTAATTGTTCCAATGGTTAATAAATTCGAATTCAGCTCCAAAAACTAGCCAAGAAACATGTAAAACTAAAAAAGTGAACCGAGGTCATCAAAGGTCAGTGACCTGACCTGACATTCAGGTGACCTTGACATCCACTCTTATGCAAGGGATCAACGTCAAATCACATGACTGAACGTTTGAAACCACGAAAAGACTGTAAACGCGTGGCTAATGCGAGCCGACATACGCCGAATCGCGATTCCGGCCAAACATGGTCTCAAAAAGTATGTCACAGGTCAAATGTCATTTGGGTCAGGGTCATGAAATTGTCAGGGTAGGTGTAACATTAATTAACGCGAGTGTACTAAAAGTTTCGTCGCGATCAGCCGCTTTTTACACGAGTTATTCGTGAAAAACCTTAGGGGGTTGCATCATCCCCCCTGTGCCGGTGAGGGTTAATCTCCCCCATAGATGGCAGCACAGACGGGGTATTTTCGTCAGTCGTTCAGCGCTTATGCTGGGTGTTGACTGTTGATAAGTAACCATTCACACAGATATCCTATCACAGGCCATCACTTGAGCTAATAAAAGCATGCTGTGCACAAGACGTTTCAGTTGCTGTTGTATTCGAGTGGCGGGCTGAAGTTGGTGTTCCTGAAGGCAGTCACAGGGCCGTGAATTGAGGATCAATCTGAGGCCAGGTGAGGATTGTTCGAACTTGAAAACCAAATGCGGTGGGTGCACTGTACAGGGTATCAGTCACTACAGTAAAAGACAGGCCAAAGAAAAAAATATAATTCAGATATACGATAGAAATGTGTCTTTAATGCCGCATTTCATCCGTGGCTAGTGGCAGAAATAAAAACATTAAGTTACTGCCTCGTTGCATCTTGAGGGTAAAAAAAAAATACATGCCCACACAAAATATGACCTGTTATTGCCCTCGGCTTTACATAATAGCATCAAAGTTTGGGCCATATACGGGTGAAGCCGCTTTGCTCATAACGTGTGTACAAAAATTAGAGAGAAAACTGGTTCGGCCCTGCGACATTTTAGCCACTAACCAGTTTGATGTACTGTTAAGTGCTTCATGGTCCTCCCGCGGATGCAGCGTGACACTCCCAGTCGTGTTGTCAATTGGCTTAGTAGCATATGGATAATGGGTATGAATTTACATATATAATATGTGCAGGATCTGGCAGAGGTGTAGGTATGTATGAATGTATATACTACCATACAAAGGTCTATGGCTGGTCAAACGACGTGTTTCTCTCAATGTCTGTGCCAACAATTCAGCTTTCTGAATAATTACGGAGCGAGCGAAGCGGAGTCTTTCCTTAAGCCGCGTTCCCACTACGACCGTTCAACATCGTAAAGTAAAATAACGAGAGAAAATCGACAAGAACGGCAAAATCACAGCATGCATTTTTACGATCTCTGCCGGTGGTGGTGGGAACCGGGTATTTGACACGTGTTTTCGGGTGGAGGCATTTGTAAGGTTTTAAAGGTTTGCTCCCCATGTTGGTTGGTTGGTGAGGTCGCCAAAAAGTTGAACAGAGGCCAGTTTTACCAACAGAAAAATAGCAGCCCGGCGCAATTTTTCTGTCAAAAACCAGCCGACGAGTTTCACCAACCAGGCGAAAAAATATCCGCCGGCGTGAAAAAATATCAGGCAGAAAAATAGCCAATGAGTTTCACCAACGGCAAATGCGGCATTAATGGAGTGTTATTTTGCGCCATTATTTGTAGAAAAACAGCCCAAAAAATAGACGGGCGACCCCGTCTATTTTTTTGATGTCGTGTTGGAACAATTGGCATCATTTGTTACTAATTATCGTGATTTGCGCTTCCCAGTTGATATAATAATTTAGTATCATTCATGGCCAATTTGTAAAGCATCTGGGCTTCAAGATTAGAAGAGGAATACTGATGATATTGCGTAAAGAAAGAGCCTTTGTCACCAGGCAGGACCAAAAGGAACCAACAAGACTGGTGTTTGGTGTTGTGGTGTTAGTTTTTTCGTTTATATTATCTTTTTGCTACAAGCACCCAACAGCAAGATGATAGCACATTATTAACTAGTGGTCAGCTTACAAGTTCATTGCTCGTGCGAGTCGCACGGAAGTGGAAAATAATGATGGAAGATCATTTTCGAAAATTGAAGGTGCTTGAACAAATGCTGGAAGGAGAGGCAGAGAGGGTAGGCTCATTGTCATTGGACTCAAGATTTTAAATAAATATGTCACTGTTTTCACATATTCAGCTACATTTGACAATGCAAGGCGCCAACTACTGATACCACTACTACTTTTGGGTGGAACTTACTTGAGCTGTGCGGAATAGGGAAGGTGCAATTGACATGGCTAAGACCAAAATGGCAAGATTTTCCAGATCAATGACAGTAAATTTAAAAAAAGAAATTGAATAGCATGAAAGAAATGTATAAAGGCTTGTTTTTGAAGCCAAACGTGCAAAGTTTGCATGGTTGCGAACCCGAACAAACTTGCTGTCATAAGATTGTGCCACTGAGCTCAGCAAGTCATGCTGCCAATATTGAAGGAAAAGAAGATAATAGTAATGTTGTAAAATGTAAATGAATCCATAACTGTTGTGTGTGCACTGTGCTGATATTGAATGCATGTGTATCTTGCATGCATGAGTCATGCAGGGATCATGTTAAAACTGGCTGTAAGTATTGTGAGTTAGTTTTGCAAAATTGTGGAGGCACCAGGCAAATTGCGGCCGAAATGTTATTTGTTCACCTCAGCGCTGAAATTTCTGCTCACAGAGTTTTCAGATCATGCGCCGAAATGTTCATGCAGCCCATCCGTTACACTGGTCATGTTGACAGTGACAAGGATTTTTTCCCAGTCTCATGTTGAAATACAATAATAATTCACTTAGCTTGATTTTAGCTTATGTTTTTCATGCCAGTTCCTAGAATGAAGCAGCCAATATTTTCTGTCATGTGAGAAATATAATAACAATATGCACAATTGCAGGCTGTGGCATGTTGTGAGGTTTTTCCTTGTTTATTGCTGAGGTTTTTCCAGTCTCTGCTGCAAAAACGGTGATGAATCCACCATCGTCCGACGGTTTCGATGACGCCAATCATCGGCGAGTGTTGCTGTGATGGCCGACCTGACTGAGCGCACAGCGGCAGCCGCCGTCGCCAATAACGACAGTGAGGACACCTCCGAGTCGGACGGAGACGCCGCCGCTGACGACTTCACCGTGCCGGACGAGGTGGAGCGCTCGAGCCGACAGACCGTGCACCGCGTGCGCTGCCCGACTGGCTGGCGCACCTGCAGCCGATTGGCGACCGGCGGCCGGCGCCGGGCCCGGCCAATCTGCCGGCGCTCTGCCCCGAGCTGCGCGCCCGGCTGGCCGCCGAGGGCATCGAACAGGTGTTCCTGGTGCAGGTGACCGTGCTGCCCGAGCTGCTGGCGGCCGCAGAGTCGCCACTGCCACCGGCCGACCTCTGAGTCTCGGCGCCGGCCGGCCGCTCGGTGCCCGCCGTGTTCCGCCAGTACGACGCCGACACGCCGCTCTGCGTCCAGCTGCTGGGTGGAGACACAGTGGCACGAGGGGGCGCCAACTGGTGGCGGTGGGGCCGCACGGCCCGGCCTCCCTGGCTGATCGTGGTGAGCACTCCCGGCTGGCTGATGGATCACATAACCAGCGCCGAGGGCTTCTCGCTACCGCACCTGCGCTACCTGGTGATCGACGAAGCCGACCGGGTGATCGAGATGGCCGAGACGGGCTGGCTGAAAGCGGTGGAGCGGGTGGCGGCGGCCACGGCCCGCCGCCCTGCATCGCCGGCCGGCTGACGGCCGCCGCCGTCTGCGCGCCTCACCTGCCGCTTCAGAAGCTGCCATTCTTGGCCACCCTGTCACAGAACCCGGAGGCCGGAGAAGCTGGAGCGAATGTCGCTGTTCCAGCCGCGACTGCTGGTGGTCGGCACGGCGGCCGCCGCCGTCGCACTGCCCGGTCAGTTCGTCGGCAGGTTCACCACGCCGGCCGAGCTGAGCGAGTCGTTCAACGTGGTGGCGCCGCAGCCGCTGAAGCCGCTGCTGATGCACCATTTGCTCCGACAGCCCGACTGGCGATGCTCGCTCGTGTTGGTCAACTGGAACGAGGTGGCGCACCAGCTGGAGCTACCGCTGTCTGTGCTGGGCGCGCGCGTGACTGAGTTCTGTGGGGTAGTGCCGGCGTGCCGGCGGCGGCGCGCGCTAGCTGAGATGGCCGCGCTGGTGTGCTCGAGGCTATAACGCGCGGTATTGACGTGGACGCCGTGGACGCGGTCGTATCGTACGACATCCCGGCGCTGTTGAAGGCACACTGCGTGCGTCGGACGGCGCGCGTCAGCCGGGCCGGCCGGGCGGTCAAGCTAATGTTGGAGCGGCAGCGCAGCAATTTCCAGCGGCTGATGGTGCAGGCGGGCGGCCGGGTGCGGGAGACGCTGGCGCTGCTGGCTGGACGAGCTACGAGCTGCGCCAGTACGAGGCCACCTACGTCAGTGGATATCCACACTAGCTTCTAGTGGATCGCTGTTGTTTTTATGCTCATTGCTCATGATTTATTTACATTTTAGAAATATTGCAATGAAATAGATGTATGCCTTGTCATCAGCCTAGAAAAGTTAAAGTAAGTAAAGCGTTTTAGTTGCATAATGTATGTGTGTTCATGAACACGGATTTAACATGTTCTAACTCCCAAACATTTCGATATTAGACCCGAGTTACAAACCAATCGGAAGGCTTAGACGATCATTTGGGGCGTAGCCAGACGGCTCGGTTGGGTGTGAAAGCCGGCGACCAAGGTGGTGACCACCCGATCATAATGCAGAGCGGTCTCCGTCGGACGATTGTGTCCGCGCGCAACGGATGATCTGGGCACACGCAGAGGAGTTCGGCAGGACTCTCCACTGAGCGGTACTGGGCGCAGTCGAACGACGATCGACGACGCTAGCGCAGGTATTGTTAATTTGTTACGACTTACGAGCCGGACCAGTGTAGCGGGCCCGGAGCAAATATTCTTTGCTGTGTGGCGTTCCTTCTTCTCGACCGGGCCCGGCAAACGGGGCCTGCATATCGGCTAAAACCACCTAGCCGGGCAGTCTGACCTCCACCTCGCCGAAGCGGAGCGAACGACGTACCCTCAGCCCTGCAATGACCGCGGTGCAGCAGTTAATCTGGGTAGGTATTTTCCTAAGGTAAGACACTCGCCTTTGCACAATGCTTTACATATATAGGCCTTGGCGAGTTCGTTAGCCCTCTTACTCCCGCTAGAAGGTGCTAATGCAGTGCACGCGAAGCCGCCTCGTAGCACCGCAGTTCAACTTCAATCGCTCGGCAGCGGAAACTGTCCGTCGTCCGTCCAGCTTCAGGTGGCGTCTCTGGGAGCAATGCTGACCGCTTATTTGCCGCTCTTTTGAAAGCTAGGAAAGAGGTGCGGCTCCCGGATCTGTCGGGAGCGTGACTCATAGGCGGCGGAACGGGTAGGGCACCGGGGCACCGTGCCCCCCTTTGATTTTGACATTTTAATATTAGCCCTATGGGCGTTGCATGGAAAGAATGGGACCAAAAGTCGGCAGTGCCCCCTTAATTGAAGGTGTTCCGCTGCCACTGGAGTGGGTCTCATCTAGTCCCCACCTCATAGCTGGAGGTCCACACATTGCGTTCTCGGTCTACACGATGATTTTCTACAAGGTGCGACAAAAAGGTACATAACAAGTTGAAGGTATTGTAAAAATTAATATAATAGGCTGACAAGAAAAAAGATCCATCTTAAATTTGCCTTAAATGCAAGCTTCCTTACGTCACCTTTATGAATGACGTGCCTAAGTTTACAATTTGGTAGTCTTGTATTGTATTGGCTTTTGCTGGGCACCAGAATGTTAATATAGATATGAAAGTTTATAATGCTATACTTTGTTGTTATTACTCTTGAAAATAATGTAATAATTTACGATTATAATATTTCGAAATGTATATAGCATTTGCATTAGAAATCACGCTTTAATTTGACTGAAAACATGCTTTAAATGATTTATTAATCTCCTTGACATATCGTAATTTGATATCGTAACAGAATATCAGCTGACTACCGGCGACAAATAATTTCCGTCCGAAGTCGGCTGGAATTTTTTGTTGGTGAAACTCGTGGCTGTGTGGCGTCTATTTTTTCGGCTGGATATTTTATTTCGGCGGCCGGCTGGTATTTTTTGGTAAAACTGGCCTCAGTGTTCAACTTTTTGAACGTTCTTGAAGGTTTGTGCAGATATTAAATGACACTAATAAGCATTTTTAGGCAGTGCATAGAGCAGGAAGCCCTTTTTGGGAAGTTTCTTGATATTCAAAGTGAGAGGACAAGCAGCAAGACATGAAAGGTGGTGCATTTTTGCGGATAAAAGCTACATAACTCTAATTATATACATACCTATATGTAGGCGAGCGCTAAGTGGCGATGAATAACTTAACTTTTCGGCAGGTTTACCGTAGGTCTAGTGCAATTTATTCATTTATCTACCATCAGCGCCTAGAAATATGAATCCTACAAGTAATGTCATGCCACTGCAAATGCGGCGCAAATAACAAACGTTTATTTACATCATATGACAGTGATACAGCCGTAGCAGCACTTGCTCTTGTGAAACTAAAGACAGAGTTCCCGACAATCGTGGCCACCGGCGTCGTCGCTCACTTATGACCTCAAGCGGCCGGCCACTCCTCGTTCAACACACGCAGCTTCCGCCGTCGGATCGTCACTGAGGGTCTCATTCGAGGCTCAAACAATCACAGTGTCTTCTGGATCAAGGCCATCTGGACCACGCCATGTGATTGGGACGACCACATGCGAAGCATGCGATTGTCATTGGGCTGTCTGGTCCTTGTTATGCACATCGCATGCGACTCTTGAGTGAATGATCCTCGCTATGTCAGAACAGGTGCGACTTGCACTTCATCTCCCTCTTTTCGTAGCACCGCTCCGGAACTCAGAATCTCGGAGATAAACAAAGTAGCCATCCGATTGCGCGCCAGCTACCAAGAGTTGCATCGTAGATTCAGGTAGACAGGCCTGGGATCTCAAACGTTAGACCAAGTTCTCCTCTGGAAGACCGCTGCATTGTGATGCCACGCCACACTGCAGAGCTGTCAGACAAACGTCGACAGTTGCCACCATCTGCTGTGAACCGTTGTGCTCGAATGCACTCGCTTATCTTCATTGAGCACAGGTGTCAGTTTCCTTGCTGAACTCATTAGTGTTTTTCGTCTGTTCGGTTGAGGATATGTCCTCAGGTGGACCAAATGGTGCCTCGTAAATCCGTTTGCAGGACGCACACCTGATGTTTTTGGTCCACAATCAATTGCCACAAAAATTGCCTTCATACAATTCTAGCATCGCCTGACGAATTCTAGCATCGCCTGACGAGATGGCGTGGTCACATGACGATGGTGACATGAGCTGTGACACTGCTGTAAGCTGAATGCCGGCTCAGTATACTTGTACTCGTATACCTAAATCGCTGAACCTGTGTCGGCAAATTCAGTTGCATTGCAGCCTGCTTCAATTTGCTAAATGTTTTATCGAGGATTGCAATATCATCATCATCATCACATTTATTTGCATCACACACACAATGTGAGGTGACAAGGTGAGGTGACAGTTATAACAAGTAGCAGTACATATACATTGGGCCAGGTAGGTACATACATTAATGCCTGCAGGACAATGCTAGGCCACGCAAGGACATTCACAAGAGCCAATCATTGGACATTCTAAAACCATCGATAGTACCTATACTTTAGCTCAAGTTGTGTGCCTGGTGCTTTCATTTGTGACTGTTATGAGCCTAAGAATTTTACGCGAATGAGAGCAAGTGCTGTTGAGCAGGAATTTGATTGTGTCCACAATTCCATCATTCATACAAGAGCCACGAATAAGCTCACCATCAACATTGCCACATGCTATGTTCATTGTAACTTCAAAATTATTATTTCCGAGGCTATGTGTAAAGCTCAAGAATGATCCGTCTAACTCTGAAGGCGTAGTAGCTAGAACAGCAAGGCTGCGAATCATTATCTGCTTAAGCCTATGATCCGAGCGAAACAGATGAGCAAAGCCGCGAAGCGTAAGCGATCGGAGAAGCTCTTGAACCTTAGGAATGCCAAGCGCTGACATTAGGGCAGAATGATGGGCATACACAGGGAGCCCAATGGCTGCCTTTATACTAGAAGATTGAAATAATTCCAGGTTACTTATGTCAGCAGCTCTCAGTGGAGCAACGATGCTCCCAGATGTCAAAGAAGGGGCTACAATCGTGCGCCATAGAAAAGCTTTGTCTAAAGCAGATATAGCCTTGCTAAACATTCCTGCAGGTGTGAGCCCGTAAAAAGCTCCACGGGCACGTCTTACTCGAGACCGCGCATGCGCTGAGCCACGTAAATCAGTGCTGATGGTCACACCTAGATGCTGTGTTTCAGAGCGGATAGATAACTGCTGACCGGCCAACTGCCATGTAGGCAGCTCAGCTAAATGTTCAGCACCAAAGACAAGGCAATGACTTTTAGTTTTAGACTGATCAGGGTGAGTGAATTCGAGTCTCCAAGTGCCCGCGAACTCCCCCACAATGCTTAAAAGATGGCCAAGACTCATGGAGTTCGTAGAAACAAGCATTATGTCGTCAGCGTAACAGATCGAGGGGACATGATATCCCATTAGTTCAGCCCCAAGTCCACTATGATCAAGAGTCTGTATTAAGGGACGAAAAAATATGTTAGCCAGTACTGGGGAAAGGATGGCCCCTTGCCTCGTTCCACGTTCTAGTGGGAAACTGTCGGAACGAATGCCCATAAAGTCAATTTTGGCAGTAAGCTTGCGATACCACGAGAGAAGCAGACACCACGAGCGATTCTCAAGCAGATCAAGAAGACGATAGAAAAGACCGTCATGCCAAATGCGGTCAAAACACTTTCTGGCGTCTAAATTAGCGACGAATACAGGAGATCCCCTTCTTAGGTGCCACTGGACAGTCTCAGAAAACAAAAGAGAGGCTTCGGCTGTTCCACGCTGTGGAACAAATCCAAACTGTAGATCGTGTGGAACGAACGATGTTTCAATTTCCTCTAAAACCATTATCTCTAACAATTTAGAGAAAGTTGAAATAAGTGAAATTGGTCTATAATTGTCCATATCACTTGGGTCAAGTCCAGTTCTTTTAAGCAAAGGCTTGATGATGCTGGTTGCAAATGATGAAGGGACATCCAATCTAGCAAAGCAAGCTGTAAGGAGGTGAGCTAACATGGCAAGCAGTTCAGGCGTGGAGCCATACAGCAGGTGCTCTGTGGTGATTCCGTCTGCTCCTGGAGCAGAATTACGCCTAAGGCGCAATATAAATCGGGAAACATCCGATGCGGTAACAATACGAGGTTCGTCACCATTGCACCCAGCCTCTAAACGAGCAGATACAGCATCGCGGATCCAGTGCTGGTTTGGTGACAATTCAGCTACATTGTCCTGATGAATACGAGAAAAATGGGATCTGAAGCTGTCTGCGTCTACGGAGCATTCAGCAACCGTCACACCTCTCCGAGCTCTACTAACATGTCGCCAAAAGGAGCCTAAACTTTCCCCACGGCGAAGCTTGTGTAACAGCCGTGCCTCATGATCAATTTTCGATCGAGACGCATGCTTCCGCTCGCGCCGGTAGGCCCGTCTTGCTTCGCGATAGCAGTTATGCACATGCGTGTATAGCCGCTTACCAGATTCATGCCAGAGGTAAAGCCAAAACCGGGCTCTATCACGCGCTGAGGAAACGCGGGGGTTCCACCATTTTTTAGCAGGACGTCTCGGCTTTGCACACCCAGAGTCACGAGCTGCAGCATGAATGCAAGAGCTGATAAATGTATCTAATCTATCCAGTTCTATAGAGCTGCCTAATTGTGGCGAAGCTACCAAGTAAGTCGCAAGTAACGTTTTATAATGGTCAATAGCTTCTTCAGAATTCCAAATAGGGACATAAGAGAGGACAGAGGGATCAAATCTGCGAACTGGAAGGCAAGATACAGCAGCAAGTCGCAAATGTAGACTTAATTTGGCAATGACTGGGAGGTGAGGGCTGAGGTTATCAATTGATGAGCTTAGAATCATACAATTCGTTAGAGATGGAAGCAAACACTGTGGCACAACAATGTGATCAATGTGTGAGGAGCCGCCTGCCCTATCATAAGTGACAGACTGTTTCTGAGGAAACTGGAATTCGGACACAACCAAATGGTGATCATCAAGTAGCTCCTGCATAAGAGCGCTGAGTGGTGAGAAACCACGCAAATTCTGCCAGCCGTTAGGCCTGTGAACACTGGCCAATCTTGGTAAGGCGCAGTTAAAATCCCCTACAAGAAGCACAGGGGATGCAGAGCGATATGCGGTAATAATTGCATCTAGTTTGCCTAGCAATTCAGCGTAACGTAATTTGCTGTCACCAGTCGAGTCCCAGAATGGCATATAACACCCAATTACCGTCAAACAAGGACCCGAATTATCATATACAGTGACGCCACATAGCCTTACATCTTCACACAGTACTTGGCGGTAGCACAGCCCAGGGCGACCGCGACAAATAAATGCTACCCCTCCGTGTCGTCTACCAGCATAGGGACCAGGCGGGTGTTCCATGGCTGATTCTTGTACACAAAAGTAATTGCCTTGGCGATGTTCAAGAAGCAGCCTAGGCAACATACATTGTTCTGAACTGGCTAGCCAAGTTTCGCATAGAAACAATAAATCGCATTGGTTGATAAGTGTGCAGACGTAAGGAACAGCCGACAAAAAACCTTCACAATTATATGTGCCTATGGTGAAGGGGATGTTCTCAGTTCCAAACCTGGATTGGCCGCTCGTTGCGCTGGGCCCCTCGCCGACTGCCACTGTTTGAGTACTGAGGCACTCTGCCACCTCTCTGGCGAAACCCGCTGCCTCCGTTGGGGCGGGACTGGTGCAGCTGGCGTCGAGGTGCAGTTGGAGCGCTCGATGATGGAAATGGCTGATGCTGTGCTGTTTCCTCGATCAATGGACTCACTTTAAGGCCCAAGGGCCAGTGAGCCGCCTCCAGGACTTGAGATGAGTCACTTGAATCAACGTCGATGCGGTAAGACTTAGTCCCCGCAACAGCTTCGCTATAGGTAGTCACTTGCGTTAGGTTGCGTAAGGACGTCACCCGCTGCGTGACCATGCTGTGCACCTGACTGTCGGTAGCCTCTCTTCGAATTCCCTCGATGAGGAACGGTACAGTTGTGGGGTGCACAGGGTTAGGCGGTTCAGCAACCAACTCAGATCGCTGCCCCGTGCCCGTGACTGGTGTCGGCCGGCTTATAGGAGGATCCCGTGATACGCTCTCTTCATGTAACTGGCTGTGCAGCTGCTCACGGAAAGGTGCAGATCGCGAGCTAACTGAGCTCACGGGCTCGTCCTCATGATAGCCGTGGGTTTGTCGGCTCCATAGAGTGGGCCTGGGGTGCACATAGCGACCCTGGTCCGCGCTCTCCTGTGGATGTCGTGTTTCCTGACGCCGACGAGAGCTGACTTCTGTCGAGGAAGCAGGAGCTGCTCGGTTATACTTCAGCGGCTTCTCAGTCCACGAACGCACGCGCAGCCCAGTAGGCCAGTTTGCTGAATTCAGCACTTGAGAGCTCGCTGCATGGTCAACCTCAATACGATAGGCTTTAGTTCCTGCGGCAACTCCACTGTGTCGAGCAACTTGATAAAAGTAATAAACTGTTATAATAAACAATAATAAACTGTTAAGAAATCATCGGAACTTGCAGTTTATCGGTTACAGCTTCCCGAAGGTATTCACAGCAACACCACAATGAGTTATATCAACTGCACACATTTTCTCTTCAAAAGTCAATAGATTGTCGTTATCACAGCTGTGAATGCTTTTCGCTCGCATTGTTGATATATTTCTAATGCTCGCTTGCTTTTAACACGCTAATAAATTTAAAAGGTTTTCTAATTTTATCATTCATTCAGTTGCATGGGATCTTTTACCACATCAGTCGTCAACTACCTATAGGTATTCTGAACTTTTTTTTTACAATAGCTTATTGTGCCGATCCCTCCTTCATCAACGCTCCTCTCAATTGGCTTTGTCCAAGCCGTTTGCCGATGTCTCACGATGTTTCCCCATCTTGCCCCGTATACCAGATCTAGGGAAGTGCTCAACTTTTTTAGAAAAGTCTCTAGATCAACGATCTCGTCCGTTTGCTCCCGTTCTCGCAATTTACGATGTTGAACGGTCGTAGTGGGAACGCGGCCTTAGATTAACGGAAATTTCTGAGTATGAGCAGCCGGCCGGCCGGCCGGCCGTGCGGACGCTTTTGCGAGGCTCATATCTCAGCAACCACTTGACCGATTTACATGCAGTAACTTTTGTAGGGTAGCTTCATTCCTTCTACCAAGTATTGGACTATTCCCGATGCATGTGGGTGACCCCTTATGCGCGTGCCACGTGCAAAACGGAGAGGTGTCAGTTTTGTAATTGTTGCAAATTGCAATATCTCGGTAACTACTGGGCCGATTACGCTGAAAGTTGGCATGTAGGTAGGCACCCACTAGGCAATGCATATCCATGTGCCAGAGTTGGGGTGCTGCTGCACGTGCGCACGTGCAGGGGTCGTTTCCAGATCTCGAGAACGGCTGGACCGATTGCGCTCAAGTTTGGTACACAGTTGGGGACCGGCTAGTATGGTGCCGTGCAAAAGTCAGTTGCGACCCACTTTGCACGTGCGCACGTGCAGGGTGCCGCTTCCAGATCTCGAGAACGGCTGGGCCGATTGTGCTCAAATTTGGCACATCGCTAGAGACCGGTTAGTAGGATGCCGTGCGCAAGTCAGTTTGAGGTACCCCTCGAAATTTCGCAAGTGCAAGGCCCACCCTCTCGCTCGCTCCGTCGGTCGCCCCAAAAGGCGTTATACTGGTAATTCATGTTTCAGCAGTGTAGGATTGTTCCTACATTCTGAACTGGCAAAAACCACTGTTCAAACATCACTGTTCTAAAAGAAAGACCCATGGGCCATGGTAGATGCTCGTGTTGTTATTAGACGTTTTCACGACGGGCTATCCGGCGAATGAATATAATTTGATCAACTCTGCACCTAATCTCTCTTACAGCAAATATCTTCATTTTATGAATTTATTTCAGTGTTTTAATCGATGATACTCTCTGATAATATGACAAAGCAGGCATATAAGCAATTAGGCCGCTGTGAAAACGGCTATTACATATATATATATATATATATATATAATATATATCTATATATATATATATTATATTATATATATATATATATATATATATATATATATATATATACATTCTATAGTATGTAATTTCAGTTTCAACTTTTTCAGAGTTCTGTGTTTAAGCTCAGACATTGCTCGGCCAGCACCAAGAGGCAACTGCGACCACTTCCACTCAGTGCAACATCCGGCATGGCTGCCGGTCGCCACCTCCCGGGGCTGCTGTTGGTCTACCTGGTGATGGCAGCAGTATTCAGCACGGCATATCGCTCCTCAGAAGAAAGATACTCGGTGTGCAACACGCGCTGCTGCAAGGTGGAGCCCAACTGCTCGGCCGCCCTGCACGTCGCCTGCCGCTGCCACTTCGCCAAACGGGTATGATATCAATTTATTCATTTAGCGCAAGTACATAACTTTGTGCACTTTGATCGAAATAATTTGATCCATTCGCTCTAAAACGACAAACCACGATAATTTTATATCAAAGTGTGGCTCCAGACATCATGAAAATTCCCCGCGTTTTGGCATTGCTTTGATTTTCTTGTTCCAGCATCATCAAGCCTTTGCTTAAAAGAACTGGACTTGACCCAAGTGATATGGACAATTATAGACCAATTTCACTTATTTCAACTTTCTCTAAATTGTTAGAGGTAATGGTTTTAGAGGAAATTGAAACATCGTTCGTTCCACACGATCTACAGTTTGGATTTGTTCCACAGCGTGGAACAGCCGAAGCCTCTCTTTGTTTTCTGAGACTGTCCAGTGGCACCTAAGAAGGGGATCTCCTGTATTCGTCGCCAATTTAGACGCCAGAAAGTGTTTTGACCGCATTTGGCATGACGGTCTTTTCTTTCGTCTTCTTGATCTGCTTGAGAATCGCTCGTGGTGTCTGCTTCTCTCGTGGTATCGCAAGCTTACTGCCAAAATTGACTTTATGGGCATTCGTTCCGATAGTTTCCCACTAGAACGTGGAACGAGGCAGGGGGCCATCCTTTCCCCAGTACTGGCTAAATATTTTTTCGTCCCTTAATACAGACTCTTGATCATAGTGGACTTGGGGCTGAACTAATGGGATATCATATCCCCTCGATCTGTTACGCTGACGACATAATGCTTGTTTCTACGAACTCCATGAGTCTTGGCCATCTTTTAAGCATTGTGGGGGAGTTCGCGAGCACTTGGAGACTCGAATTCACTCACCTGATCAGTCTAAAACTAAAAGTCATTGCCTTGTCTTTGGTGCTGAACATTTAGCTGAGCTGCCTACGTGGCAGTTGGCCGGTCAGCAGTTATCTATCCGCTCTGAAAACAGCATCTAGGTGTGACCATCAGCACTGATTTACGTGGCTCAGCGCATGCGCGGTCTCGAGTAAAACGTGCCCGTGGAGCTTTTTACGGGCTCACACCTGCAGGAATGTTTAGCAAGGCTATTTCTGCTTTAGACAAAGCTTTTCTATGGCGCACGATTGTAGCCCCTTCTTTGACATCTGGGAGCATCGTTGCTCCACTGAGAGCTGCTGACATAAGTAACCTGGAATTATTTCAATCTTCTAGTATAAAGGCAGCCATTGGGCTCCCTGTGTATGCTCATCATTCTGCCCTAATGTCAGCGCTTGGCATTCCTAAGGTTCAAGAGCTTCTCCGATCGCTTACGCTTCGCGGCTTTGCTCATCTGTTTCGCTCGGATCATAGGCTTAAGCAGATAATGATTCGCAGCCTTGCTGTTCTAGCTACTACGCCTTCAGAGTTAGACGGATCATTCTTGAGCTTTACACATAGCCTCGGAAATAATAATTTTGAAGTTACAATGAACATAGCATGTGGCAATATTGATGGTGAGCTTATTCGTGGCTCTTGTATGAATGATGGAATTGTGGACACAATCAAATTCCTGCTCAACAGCACTTGCTCTCATTCGCGTAAAATTCTTAGGCTCATAACAGTCACAAATGAAAGCACACAGGCGCACAACTTGAACTAAAGTATGCTATCAATGGTTTTAGAATGTCCAATGATTGGCTCTTGTGAATGTCCTTGCGTGGCCTAGCATTGTTCTGCAGGCATTAATGTATGTACCTACCTGGCCCATGTATATGTACTGCTACTTGTTATAACTGTCACCTCACCTTGTCACCTCACATTGTGTGTGTGATGCAAATAAATGTGATGATGTGATGATGATAGGAGCATATTCCCTTGAATTTAGGTTAGTTTGTAAAAAACAGTCATAAAAGCAAATGCTTTTTTGTGTTGTGCGCGTTGTTATTGAAACTAATTTTGATGGGTACGTGACAAATATACCAATTTTCATTTCAGGTCGTTTTACGTGACGGAGACTTCCCGCCGTCGGTGGAGACCATCTACTTCTACGGAGTGCGCAACCTCACAATAACAGAGAACGCGCTGTTGAACCTGCCCTCCCTGACCCGAGTCGAGCTGCGCCAGATCGAATGGATGAAGGTGCTCTCGAATGGACTGGCGCTGAACAGCAACTCCTCACTCGCCTTTCTTGCCATCGACTCTGTGCGCCATATGAAACTGGAGGCCGGCGCCTTCTCGGGACACTGGGACACAGAAGCCAAACTAAGGATTGGATACGTGTCGTCACTGGTCCTCAGTCAGAACACGTTCAGCTTCCAGTCTTCACCTCATATACCCAGCCTAGTCATTGAACATGCAACACTACAGGATATCGAACCAATGGCATTCAATGCGTCTTTAGAGTTTCTGACTCTGAAGGACGTTGAGATCAAGATGGCAGAAGGAACGGCTTTGGTGGAAGCATCCAGGCTTTGAGCATGGA
>NW_024882885.1:0-42500 GCF_019059575.1 Amphibalanus amphitrite
CCTGAAAGTGCCGTTTCTGTCTCGAGATTTGACGGGGGTCATCTCAGTTGTGCTAATTTTCAGCTGCCCTTCACTGATGTGTTTGGTGTCATTGTCCTTACATAATGCTTGCGAGCCATTTATGTTGTAGCTATCGGTACTTGGCAGTGTTTTGCTGGTCACATAAGCAATGAGACTGAGCAGCGCCATCACATAGACTGGACATGGGACGAGACTTTACTGCTACTTCGCACTTTGCTCGCTTCGCTCGCTTGATAATAAATTTATTTTATTTACGGTAAAACCTGTACCGAATACCTGTACCTGCGCCTATACCTGATCCTAATCGAAAACCTGGTATTCTTGATATCCACAGAGTGAATTCCCGAGCTGGCTCTCATCGTTTTCACTCAGTTTGGCAAGCGAGAAAATGAGCTTAGAGCGCGTGCTCTCTGCTCGGCGCCGGCCTCGGCCAGCCTGGGGCAGAGATGCACGCGCTGACGCCGCACCCGTGGTCCGATTGCGCCCATCTTTTGATACGATGGTCCGCCCCACCCAAAGTTTGTAGTCACCAAATTTCACGTCGATACGCGGCGCCGTGCCGGCGCAAGAAGACACATGAGGCTGACAGACGCAGAGACAACTTGAAATTTATTAAAGGTCCCACATAAAGGTTTATAACTACTTTCATAATAATCGTTCCAATCCTTGCAAAGATATGTGACTTGTGAGCGAAGCCATTTAAACACTCCTGATTTGGCATTTGAGAGAGATCCACGCGTCGGGACGGTTACCCGGATACATCAAAACAGTCATTCAGTTTTTAAAATGATAGGGCTATCTGATGCTCCAGACCTCTGGGCTCTGATGAATCGGCCAAGCGGTTGCCAAAATATATGGCTGGAAAAGGGTAAACGAAATACGGTTTTAATTTGAATGTGACCTTTTTTAATTTGAATGTGACCTTACGTGACCTTACCTTACGTTAATATTTTTTTGCGGCCGTGGTCACGCTTTTGCGAGGCTTATATCTCAGCAACCACTTGACCGATTTACACGCGGTAATTTTTGTAGGGTAGCTTCATTCGTGCAAAACGAAGAGGTGTCAGTTTTGTAATTGTTGCAATATCTCTGTAACTACTTGGCCGATTGCGCTGAAAGTTGGCATGTAGGTAGGCACCCACTAGGCACTGCATATACATGTGCCAGAGTTGGGGTGCTGCTGCACGTGCGCACGTGCAGGGGTCGTTTCCAGATCTCGGGAACGGCTGGACCGATTGCGCTCAAATTTGGTACACGGTTAGGGACCGGTTAGTAGGGTGCCGTGCGCAAGTCAGTTGGGACCCATATTGCACGTGCGCACGTGCAGGGTGCCGCTTCCAGATCTCGAGAACGGCTGGGCCGATTGTGCCCAAATTTGGCACATCGCTAGAGACCAGTTAGTAGGGTGCCGTGCACAAGTCAGTTGGAGGTACCCCCTCGCAATTTCGCACGTGCAAGGCCCACCCTCTCGCTCGCTCCGTTAGTCGCCCCAAAAGGCGTTATACTGGCCGGCATTATGCCGGCTTTTATACTGGCATAGTTATACAAGCCATGAGTTTCATAATAATCGTTCCAATCCTTGCAAAGATATGTGACTTGTGAGCGAAGCCATTTAAACACTCCTGATTTGGCATTTGAGAGAGATCCACGCGTCGGGACGGTTACCCGGATACATCAAAACAGTCATTCAGTTTTTAAAATGATAGGGCTATCTGATGCTCCAGACCTCTGGGCTCTGATGAATCGGCCAAGCGGTTGCCAAAATATATGGCTGGAAAAGGGTAAACGAAATACGGTTTTAATTTGAATGTGACCTTTTTTAATTTGAATGTGACCTTTTTTAAATCGAATGTGAGCATTTTTAATTTGAGTGTGATCTTTCTTAATTTGTATGTGACCTTTTTTAATTTGAGCGTGATCTTTTTTAATTTGATTGTGACCTTTTTTAATTTGAATTTGACCTTTTTTAATTTGAGTGTGACTTATTTTAAGTTGAGTGTAAAAAGGTGTAGCTCAAGAAGGGAAAGAAAGAGGAAAAGAGAGAAATGAAAATGAGGTGATGCTGAAGCTTGCAATGTGTGGCGGTTGATGCCAACTGTCGTTTCCGACTGCAGGGGTGAGGGCCGAGGGGTGCCAAATCCAGGGTGGGCCTCGAATATCATACGAGGTAGCCCGCAAATTTTGGGTTTTCGCCTTTTTTCGCCTTTGGTACGGCACGTGATCAGTTTTCACTTTCATAAAGGTGTTGGATAAACGCTCCTGTTCCAGTGATTGAGTGCTTTGCGTATAGGTTACCTTTTTGGGATCATATTTCAGCTTTTCAGGCGTCACATTTTGTCATTTTTATTATGGGAAACCCCATAGACTTATTAGTGAACCTCCCCGGTCGCTAATCGGGAGGAGTTCCCTATTAGCGTTTTTTTTTTTGCAATAGTTTGCCAAAATGCTCACTACAAATAGTTTAGTGGATATTAGGGCAGAAAATGAATAGATTTTAATAGAAAAATGAACGATCTCTCCGAAAATCAAGCCAGTGATACAGTGGCACCCATAGAGCGTGCGCAATGACGGCTCAAATTAACCTTCGCCCCAGTGGGGGGGGGGGCATATGTTACCACCCTGTCGCTTTTTTTGTGTGTGTGGATAAGAAACCGCGGCGCGTAGCGCCGCGCCGCTTGAAGTAGCTTTTTGTAGGTACGGTTCTCCAGTAAAAGTCTTGTTGGTTTTGCTTTTTTGGATAATCTGGTCCTATATAATGTTCAAATGCAAAAGTATGAACCCGAATTATGTGTATGCACATTTACCACGAGACTGTAAAATTGCATCCTTGTATGTCAAATACTTTCCGAGATATTCACCAAAAACTTCATTTTCTGCCGTTTTCGGTATTCTGGCCGCAATCTGCCTGGGATCGCCTATGACATCATCAGTAGAAACATCTAACGAGAGGAACGCGGAAACACAGAATCATGAATGAATCGAGCGCATAGTAAACGGTGTATGAAAGGGAGACTCGGCAGAGGCTATCCGGGTGGCCGGCGGGCGGGAAGTCTCGGCTCTAGGTTTTGGAGCTGTGCAGTCAGGAAGGGAGGGGAGGATAGCGCTAGCCCGACTGACTAGTATCTCGGCTGATTCGTGTGGGGTGGAAGGGAGCACAGAACGGGATGGTGGTTAGTGGTGGATGGTGGGATGGTGGTTAGGTTAGTGCGTACTGCGTAGAACGTAGCTGAACATGCAATGTTACAAACAACATGCAGCATAATGTGCGGGATTATGCCAGAACTGATACAAAAAGGGAATTAATTATTTTTCGGGCGAGGGAGTGGATGGGTGCCGTGACACAGCATGACGAAGACGATGCTGCCGAAATCGGGATGCTTTTTTTGCCCCCAGTCTTTTACCCCTAACATGGAGCGCTTGACCCGAACTTAGAGGTCCCCGACTGACCTTAGACCTTACAATCGCACCCGTCCGGTGCGCCACCTTTTCTTCAGGGGCGCTCTTCCTGGTTGCCTCTGTTCTTACCAATAACTAAAGCAAATCGAACGTATAATTAAAAGGCATACCTCAAATACAATTTTATTCACACCCACTCGTGTTCATACTTGTTTTGACCTATATCTTCCCGTATCATAATATATCACTTCAGTGCTTAACCCTCAGCGGACTTGTGGGTTTTCTGCATATACCCCGGCCGAGGGGGGGGGGGGCGATTACGACCCCTCTCCGCCTTTTCGCCCCTAATTGAGCTAGCGCCTTGGGGATAAAACTGAGCGCGTGCATCGTATGAGATGAAGAGTTGAATGTCTCAGGTCAACCGATAAACTCTGAGGTCAGTATAAGTGTTCCAAGTCGCGGGATCGGTTTTTGGTAAACAACTTCACCATAGTGGATACAGAGCCAAGGAAATAGCATCATCGAGTTTTGCATGCTCAAGCGCGTCGAATAGTATACGCTTTGTTTTTGTTGAGGTCAATTTAAGGTGTTCACCTCAGGTCATGGTCATTGGTCAGGGCAGAGCCACTCAGGCCACGAAGCTGGCCCAAGGAGGTCATATCGCTTATTCGATTCGGTAGGTCCTCAAAAGTCCACTGGTGGCTTCCCGACTCGCTAGCTCAATTTGATCGGGACTTTTTTGGTGAAAACTCCTGTGACCTTAGTGACGTCATAAATAAAGTCGCCTATGATCAAGAATTCAAAAGTTAATGCTGGGGCTCGCAAAGATTGTATAATATCACGAATTAATGCGCTTGAGACAGCTTAAGATGGCTCCCGGCGCGAAAATAACAGTTTTCATATTTCCACATTGATTATTAATCGTGAGGTTGCGTGACCGACCTAACTTCAGGTGACTCTTAACCCTCGCCCTGGCAGGGCATTTTTCATAACACGGCCTGGTAGGGGGGGGGGGGTCGATGCGACCCCCCCCCCTCGCGATTGGCTCCTATGGCACCTAGAAACACTAAATTTGGTAGGTAGGTGGGACCCCTGGAGTTCTCGCCCCTGTGCAAATTTGGTTGCTCTAGGTCAATATTTAGGGGGGTTTTGGGGGTATAAATGTAAAAATTTCGCTAAAAACAGGTCAAAAGTTTTTCGCTTATAACTTTTGATCTAATTAAGATAGAGCAAAACGAAAAGTACCAGTGAACTCAGCACGTCAAGGCGCGTCGAATGATATACTTTTTAGCTTGCTTAAGTGTACTTAAAGTTTTTCTTAATTTTTAAGTAAACTTTAATTAATCAATTAAGTTCAGCATGGTTCAACTTAACCAAATTGCATCATATCGCATATCATTCGATTTGGCTGATCACCAGGAACACAATGAGACCATTTTTTAAGCTCTAGCATCATTATGTGCCAAGTTATTGGCAAAAACGTCATTTGACCTCAGTTGACCTCATTTGACCTGACCCATGGATAAGTACACCAAACAAAGAAGCACCAAGTGACCTGCTGGTAATTACTGTGGTTTCAAAGCACAAAAGTGATAGAACGAAGCTGATATCTCCAGTATTTTTCGAATTTAGTATTTTCCCATAGGCTTAACATTACGACGCAATGACCTCTAACTGACCTCAGGTCAGTGACCTCAAAAAACCCGAACTATATGTTATACAAATCGGTGAACTTAGCACATCCTGAAAGTTTGAAGGAAATCAGTGCGAAACTGTGAGTTGGACAGGTGCAAAAAGAAAATTGAAATTTGACCATGACCTTGTACCGATTTTTCTGACCTGGTGACCTGACCCAAGGTCACCCGGACCTGAAATTTTGAGGTCATATGTAAAAAGGCTGCCCCATAGGCTGTGCCAAATTTGGCGGCGCTACGCGCCGCCGTTTTTACGCTATTTTCGAAAAACCTTAGGGGGGTCGCATCGACCCCCCCTGCCAGGGCGAGGGTTAAGAAAAATACGAGATAACTACATACAAGTTGTGAGGCCTCCAGGAGATAGTACTATGCAGATCATATAAGCTTCATTCCCCAGTGAAAGGTCCCCTGGTACGAAAGGTGGTGCGACGTTGCGACATTTTGGGACCTTACAGAGGTTCACTTTTGACGTCATTGGTCAACGGTCTGACCTTAACCTTCGCACTTGTAGGAGGGTGTCGAACAGACCCCCCCCCCTCTCAGTTTTTCGAAAATAACTCGCGCAAAAAGCTGCTGTTCGCGACGAAACTTTCAGTACCCTCGAGTTAATCAATATTACGCCTACCCTTAACATTTTTATGACCCTGACCCTTTGACTTGTGACCTGTTTTCTGAGACCATGTTTGGCCGGAATCGCGATTTAGCGTATTTCGTCTCACAATATGAGCGTGTTTATTGTCTTTTTTGTGGCTTTAAGCGATCAAACATGTGAAAGGATGTTGATCCCATGGATTCTAGTGGGTGTCAAGGTCACGTGAAGGTCATTCAGGTCACTGACCTTTGATGACCTTAGTTCACTGCTTCGAGTTCTACATGTTTCTAGGGTAGATTTTGGAGTTGATTTCGCATTTAGAAACCGTTTGAACATTTACGAAGTAGTTTTGGTTCCCTCGTAACATGTGACCTGACCTGACCTGACCCGACCTGGACTAAATGCACGAAAACATCATCTGTGATAAAAAATAGTTTGAAATTCGTGATCAGCACCCCGAAAAGCCTTATAACAGCCTCACTGTAAAAAGCTCTAACAGGTCCCGATTTTCCCGACTTTTGAGTACATATTGACCTATCAACAAATGACCTAGGACCTTAAAATTGGGTATCAACGGCCTCCTCTCGTCACGGGCAACACGCTCTTTTTCCGCGAACCTCTAGCTCGATCAGGGGCCGAACGGCAAAGGGGTCCAACGGACCCCCTCCCCTTTACGCTAGACGCTGGCAAAACACCAATATAAGCGATGGTTAGCCCTCGCCGGCACAGGCCATTTTGCGTCCTTCGACGGCACAAGGGGGGGGGGGTTGGTACGACCCCCCCCCCTCGCGTTTGGCCCCTGATAGAGCTAGAGCTTCGCGGAAAAACGAGCGTGTTGCCCGTCACGAGAGGAACCCGATGATACCCAATTTTAAGGTCCTAGGTCATCGGGTGACCTTCCAGGTCAGGTCAATAACCCGAAAACCGGGAAAATCGGGACCTGTTAGAAAGTCGTAAAGTGTGACTGCTTTGTGGTTTTCCGGGGTGCTGATCACGAATATCGTGTCAGTTTTGATCAGAGATGATGTCTTTAAGCATTTAGACCAGGTCGGGTCAGGTCAGGTCAGGTCAACCGGTAGGGGTTGTGACGGGTATTCGTAATACGTGTCAACCACCTCTGGCAGCTTCGTAACATGTTACGAAGGCACCAAAACTACTTCGTAAATGTTCAAATGGTTGCTAAATTCGAATTCAGCTCCAAAAACTAGCCTTTAAACATGTAAAACTCGAAAAAGTGAACCGACGTCACCCGAGGTCACCAAAGGTCAATGACCTGATCTGAGCTTCAGGTGACCTTGAAACCCACCCTAATGTATGGGAGCAACATCAAATCACATGTTTGAACGCTTGAAACCACGAAAAGCTTGCAAACGCGCGGCTAATGCGAGCCGACATACGCCGAATCGCGATTCCGGCCAAACATGGTCTCGGAAAAAAGGTTGGTCACAGGTCAAAGGTCATTTGGGTCAGGGTCATGAAATTTTAACCCGCGCCGGGCCGGGGGGTGTTTGAACACCCCCCCCCTGCGGTTTTTCGCAGATATCTCAAAAACGGCAGCGCGGAGCGCCGCCGTTTTTGGCATACCTGTTTGTGCATCTTTTCTGCACATGTTGTGAAAATTTCAGACCCAGGTCAGCTTAGGTCAGGTCACCAGATCACGCCAAGTGACCTCACCTCAGAAAAAATAAGAGTGCTCGTCATAGCTACACCGATTGATCGATTGCCTTGAAACGTTCAGCGATTGATTAGAGCAACATTATCTATAAAATGTATATCTCGGAATTTTGATATCGGTGACCTAAGGTCAGGTCAATTTTGCGACCTCTCCATTGTCAATGGGAGAAAATTGAAAAGCGTCTGTTTTCCACGAACGCTATTCTAAACACTCAAACATCGAGATGTAGATAAAATGGACACACTGAACCGGAAAATGGCAACTGTGACCCCTCGTTATGTCCCCGAGGTCATCTCAGGTTACGAACAGAATCTGACAGTTTTTTCGCTAATAACTTCTGATAGAGGCGTGCTAGAGCGCTGAAAACGCCTTAGATGTGTTCGACTCGACGTTGCGGATCGACTGATATGCAACATGACCTTTTCCGGTCAGGTCATGACATTGCCCTGAGGTCAAATTTTCAAGTTGACCTTTCAAGGTCAAATCATAGTTCATTCGACGCGTCTCGACGAGAGGAACACGATGGTGGCAAAAGTAATGTCGTGGCTCTTTTGAGTCAAAAGTTATTGCCGAAAAACGTTTTTCGTAAAAACGGCTATTTTTGGAGTTTTTGCCCTCTGGAGGCTAAACCGTTGACCTGAGGTCAAATCTGAGAATATTATTCAGAAAGGTCTGTAAAAGGGCTATCGAATGCGCTTTTCCGCGGCGCTGTAGCTCTATCGGTTCCCGAGATAGCCGTTGGCAGTTTCCAAAATGGTGGACATTTGACCTTTGGTGACCTCTGGTGACCTGACCTTTGACCTGACCGAAAAAAAATGACCGAAGTGTTTTCGTCCTTATTTTGGACGTTCTTTCGATTGCCGCTTACCGCGTGTCGCTATCTATGACATCTGGCTTCCTCTATTACAATTCAAAACTGACTGAATGGATGGAAGCAGCATTAGGCAAGAGCACAGCCTTACAGATGAACATCAGTGATACGATGGAGTACATCTGGCTAGACAAACACCGGTCCGATTACCTCCAGACAGGACAGATCCTGATCTGTAACATTGTGCCGATCAGATGCGCCCCGCCGCTGTTGCCGGCAACCCAGGCAGCGGCACAGCGGCATAGGTCGATTCAATTTCAGATAACACGATATGTGAAAGTGCACACATGCACAGTATGCAACCAATATCAAACGGGAGGTTCGATGAATGTCACAGCAGCATAGCTCCATTCTGTCCGACGGTACGCTATGCAACACTACGAAAACATACTCAGCATGCCAGGGTACTCAAGTTGATTTCCATCTGAACGGTCGACTGGAAAATTCGGTGAATTCAAAGCCTACCTCAGGGTAGCTTGTGCGCTACATTATTTGAGCACGATATGGATGTAGACTGCATTTACATATCATCAGCTATATTAACTGCAACGCGTTTCACAGTACTTGTACTGCATCATCAGGCAAATCACGAATGGCACACATTTGAGCATTTTCAAGACACTTTAGCGAACACGTGAAACATATATGAACTCCGCCTCGAGCTGATTTAACAGGTCTAAGCAGAGCTGGGAGGGGATCGTGAGTCCGCCGGCCGCGCTGCGCAGTCGAGTCCAGAGCGTCTGAACTGGCGCGTCCTCAGATGCCATCGCCAGCGCGCCGAAACTGGGGCCGCATTTTCTGGCGATGTAGCCGGCCAGATGCGCCATTGCACCTTCGGTGGCCGGCACACCAGTCTCAGCGTCCAGCGCCGCTGAGGGCGCAGGCGGTATATGCACTGTCTCGGCCTCCCGCAGTAGCTGCGCCCTCTCCTGCTCCGCCTCCTCCTCTGCGTCCGGGGCTGGCTCGTCAGGAACGGGCTCCAGGCTCTCCGTCCCCTCAGGAACTTCTTGGGGCGGCTCAGGGTATACCGCCTCCAGCACCTCCATCTGCGCCTGGTCGGCTTGGTCCTCATCTGCCTCCGGCTCTGCCCCCGCCTCCGCCTCCGCTGCTGGTACCGGGAGCGCCGCGGGTGAGCGACTCTTAATCTGCACGCCGTGGGCCCGTGACGCGCAAGCTGGATCAGAGTGAACAGGCGTAGGCGCCCCTTCACCTCTGTCGTCGTGGGGTTGGGGCTTCCGCCGCCAGAGCCGCGGATGTGGCTGAACGAGCCCTAAAGCCGGTTCTGGGTGACGTGGCGGAGCAGCAGTTAGCAGCCCGGGCCAAAACGCTGCTGCACGTCAGCGAGCAGACCCCGCTCCACCTTCATTGTCACTACTAGACCCTTCTGGAACGGGAGGAGGTGACCAGCTGAGCCGAAGCGCAGTCCCTCCACCTCTTCCACCAGCTTAGAGAGGGCGTCCTCCTGCCCGGGAGTACCGGAGCAGCCTCTCCGCAGTGTTTTGGCGTCCCTCGGATGGCCGAGCTGTTGAGGACGTCCATGCCGCTGTCAATGGTGAAGAGGAAGGCTGTCTCTTTCTCCTTTCCGGGCATTTACCGAGTACGTCTGTGCGGCCAGACCGCACGAAGCAGACAGCAGCTCGTAGGCGGGCCGGACTTTCTGTCGCGCCATTCCGGAGACCTGACAACAAATAGGGAAAAATGTGTCGGAGTTTCTCGATGTTGTGGCCTTTCACGTTACGCTCACGCTTAAATTATTGTCTTTAAAGGATACGATGCGAGGCAATTAGGACGGCATAACATAATGCGTTTTTATGCAGCGCAGCATGACACGGCACACTCCATACAGGTAGAGGTTCAGCCGCAGAGCGTGTAGTTACAAAAAGAAACAAACAAATAAATCCCACCCTTTATCCAGCAAAAACACTTAATTTATACTTTTTTTTTTGCAGAACAATATTGTCAATGGCGTGGACAAAGGGCATAATAAAAGGTAGTAAGTATCATGAGCCTGTTGACGCTGCAGCACCCCTATAAAACATATAATCAAGAACAACAGGCATCATGATACCCATCTTTCTTTCAGAAACTGTGCAATCACTGAGCAGCTCTAAATTTAATAAGTAAAATGGTATTTGCTTATGTGTAACTGACAACTGTACATATTTTTATTTAAGTTGCATTGAATCAATGCTTCCAAAAAATAGTTTATGGACAAGAAAGCAACGTGCATATTGGTCACTATTCACTAGCACGATTTTAATGCAGGTAAAATGTTTTGCCTAATGGTCTAGTCATCCTGTGTACAAAGCATGCAAGATTTATTAGTCTTCCAAGCAATCACAGCATTATTAAGGCAGAGCTAAGTCTGGAAAGGTAAATGTACATACTTACACATTGATTCTGGGACCTGGTGTTTGAAAGCTGGCATCTTGGCATCCATCGCCAGTCCACCTCTGGTGAGGCGAGACGCTCACCACCACAGGACCTTGGAGCGCAGAGCTGCTCTGGATGGGCCACGCCCAGACTGAAAAAAATACACCAAATATGTTTGGCGTAATGGCAGAATTGCGCCAAAAAATTTCAGCACAAGTCTCAGCCTGGCGCAATTTCGCATGCGCCAAATTCAGCGCATGGTGGCCGCTGAATTTTTCGGCGCATGGCTGCAGCAGAATTTTACTGCGAATGGTGGTCACCAAATTTTTCAGCACGCTGGTCAATCTAGCAGCAGACTCATCCTGCGAGCGGGTCTGAAGAGGGTCTGAACTTCCAGCCAGGGGCTTGTTTTATTGGGGCTTACATTTGCGCCTCTATGCTGTACTCTTAAAGGCAGGGAACCCCAAACAGGTAAGTTGAACAGGTGAGTTCTTTGATGTTTCACAGCACGACCCCAGCTTTCAGCGCAAATGATGCAGAAATTTCAGCTAAAAATTGCTTGCATTGAATTTCAGCGGGTGGTTAATATATATATCATACCTACTGAACCAAAACTCCACCACAATTCAAATAAATAGCTAGCTTTTACCACAAATCAACATAAGCACAGAGCCTGATATATGTTTACATTACATTTTTCCCATTACCAACAAGGTACCTACCAAGTTTACGTGAAGGTAGTAAATTGTTTCACTCAACCTTTGATGACGTCAATTCTTTTTTAAAGATATCCACAGTACTGACAAAAACATGGATTATTTGTAAATACTAAGTAATAATTATATTACGGTTAAAAAGTAAAAACAAAAACAAAAAATCATCAAAAACTGTAATAAAATAATAATTACGTCATATATTGTAAAAAGTATCCTCATGCTAAAAGCATGCGCCAGAAATGTCTTTGCTGCGCATTATCCGTCACAAATCCTGGGCTGCCAAATGACCATACCCTGTAAGTCAATATACCCTGGTTCAGACACCCCAACCCCCGGCCCGGCGCGGAATCTCAGAGCACCGGCCCGGCGCGGGTTAAAGGTAGTGTGCCAGCTTTCCTGGACCGTATGGAGTTAATGGCCCAGATAAGGAGAACCGGATTTTTAGAACTTATCCATACCTTCAAAACTCATGGAAACGTCTTAAATTATTCAAATTTTGAGTACCCCAGTGCGAAATTCGCCCCGACGGGTTGTCGGTCGTACCCCAACCACATTTCACACCACTATGAACAATAAATGCACACACTGAAATCGCTATTACCGATATGCTCATCCAATCAAGTTTCGATAAACCCGTTCATCATCATCTCCTGCGGTCTCGAACACGCCTGTTAGGTGGTGCGGTAGACCGCGCCCAAAGCCAGGGCCCCGGTAACGTGAGGTAGCCGAGTCGGGGCAGCGTGCGCTGACCCAAGCCGGGGCCGCGCGTCCTCCCGTTGTCATGTGATAGCCCGGGGCTGCCCGCGGGGATGCGGTAGACCGCGCCCAAAGCTGCGGCCCCGGCTTGGGTCAGCGCACGCTGCCCCGACTCGGCTACCTCACGTTACCGGGGCCCTGGCTTTGGGCGCGGCTTCTGCTCATACTTTGTGGTGCGGTGGTGGTGCGTCGGGCCGCGCGCTCTGACTTCGGCCAAGAAAAATGCGTCAGCTGATCATTGTCATTTCTGCCACTTGCGTGTGGTGAAATGGGGTCATAACTTAAGAGACGGCTTTTTCATATCAATTATTTTACATAAAATCATATTTCAAACCATAAATAATGTTCGACAGCCAAATAAAAGAAACAATGCCAATACAGGCTTACAGTTGGCTCGACATTGTGTTGTCTACGATTAGACAGCTGATAACTCATTCCCGTACGTCGTAACTCTATAATGACCTTTGCTTATTGTCACATGTGCGCCGCATTCGCGATTGTTGCCGACGCCTGTTTACAGGTGAGCCCACTACAATTGTTATACATATCGAAAAACCGATAAACTTTTAGGCGAAAAAGGCACTATTCCAGGCCCATTTTTGACTTTTTTTGCGATATTAGGTAAAAACAGAAGCTTCTTATCCTAGGAAAAATAAAATGGGAAATCTTTCAAATGTGGCACACTACCTTTAAGGGTAGGTGTAAAATTGATCAATGCGAGGGTACTGAAAGTTTCGTCGCGATCGGCCGCTTTTTACTTGAGTTATTCGCGAAAAACCTTAGGGGGGTTGCATCAACCCCCCCCCGCCCTGTGCCGGCGAGGGTTAAAATACAGCTGCTGTAATAAAAATTCGGCTGGAATCAAAGGTCAGGTTTCCAAAATTTCAGCTCTCGCGGCTATCAGCAAATAGACACATGTAGAGGCGGCATCCGCCTCCCCCCCCCCCCTCTTCTCCTCTCGGCCACTACCTACCATCCATAGTCGAATTTCCAGCAAAGGCTGACACAAATAAACAGCGTCTATTTAAGGGTGACATTTTTAAGCTGACATTTTTGATCGTTTAATTAACGTGTCAGCTTATGCCAGCACATCCTGACATGACGGGAAAACGGCGTTTCTTTCATGGTTGGCAGGGGAAAGGGAAAGGAACACTTCGGGCACGGCCGACGCCCGCCAAATTTATGTATACCGCACCGGCGCGACCGACCTGACGCCTAGGTTGATAGGACGAGTATCTAAGTAGGCAGCTTGACCGGGGAGCCACTTCGTCATGATCGAGAGTGGGTATATGATGGCCGTATAAAGCGAAATTATTTCTTGTAATAACTTTCTCTAACGAAATGAGTTGACTTTGTACAGGCAGGTGCCTAGGACTTCGCCAGCGGGGGGGGGGGGAGGGGGCGGTGGAATCCCGGGGGAGGGGGCTCCTCTCTAAAGAGGGCCTCCAATCCTTTCTACAGAGGACCCCCTCTCTACTCGTAAAGGGGCCTCCTCTCTACAGACGGCCTCCTACCTACAGAGGGTCTCCTCTCTACTGAGGAGTCAGAGGGGCCCTAGCGGTCGGACACAGACACTAACGGTTATTCACAGGAGGCCCCAGGAAGCGAGAAGGACCCTAGCTGTCAGGCTGGTCAGAGGACCTTGATTGTCCTGGCGTGATTTTTTCCCGTGAATTTCGTTCGCCTCCGACGTGATTTTGGTCAACCTGGGTCTTCAGTCCACGGGGGCCCTGATTCCATACGGGGGCCTCCTCATGCCCCAAGGGGAAGGTGCGCGCCCCGTCCGCCCCCCCCCCCGTGGGTACGTCCCTAATTTTGTAAATGAGAACACTAATGAGGTAGGCAGAGCACTTGCCTGGCACAGCAGACGTCCAACCGGGACTAACGGCCAGGGCCCCCCAGACCCCAATCATTGTTTGTGCTAACGAAGTGAGGGACAGGGCCCCAAAGGTCTTCTTTTTGTTAAAACAATAGATCAGTGGGTGTTTAATGCATTGCACGGCATGTAAGGGGTCGGCATATTCTACCCCCAGCTCTTCCCCTGCTGTTTGCGCGTATCCGTACTCGTTCACTCGTACTACTCGTGCTCGTTCGTCACCTGGAGTACTATGTAAAGTTATTGTTCGTCTATGTAAAAGTCTATTCTGGAATGATAGCCAAACGGCTAAAAAGGTTAATATATGGCGACCACAGGTGCAGTGCAATTCGTCGTTCTCGTTATGGCCTGTCCCGTAGTTCAGTTGGTAGAGCACCGGACTCCCGGTAGTGAGAGCCCGGGTTCGAGTCGCTCCGGCGCTCGATATTTGAGACTCCTGACGGGGATCGTCTGCGGTTGGTGGGAGCATCCGCAGCCAGTTGAAGTCAGTCGAGTGGGACAGGCCGTGTCCGGCTTTGAAGGGCACGTTAAACTTTGGCATCTAAATTCTCCCGTTACCCGGAATTGCGCGATCGGGCGGTAGGAGTCGGGTTCTACGCAACAAGCTCTGCTTAGCATTGGCCTCGGCTCTGTCAATCCGTCCATTCAAACATTCGAACTAAATTTATTAAAAAAAAAAAAATGGCACGTCGGCCACGTCGTACGCCCGCGCGGCCTCGCACCGGCGGAGTCGCGTCGAAGACTGTCCGGCCCCGTCCCGTCTCAGCCCTCACGGTACACAACACGTGGGCCCTCTGTCGTAAAAGTCTATAAAGAGTCTATACCTATATAATGTAAAAATTTGTGCATAAAAGTCTATATTGTCTATATATAAGAACCAGGACAGGGGTAACATGACACACACATGTGCGCTGGTGCGACGGACCGACCGTGCCAAGCGCCGGCCGTCTTTGCTCGCTTGCATAGCCGGCCCGTTTTTTCGCAATCATCCGCGGAAAATCAAACCACAAACGAACAATCATTCAAACTACACTGACACGCTTAAACTATTCGCATCCGCGCACACTTTACAAACACACACTCGCGTACAATACACATTAGTGTCTCACCGAGGCGGAGATCATTCCCGACAACAATCACGCGACCATTCATAAAACCAGTGACGGCGCAGTCTTAGCGGTCTTAGCAGCTGGACGTTGACACACACACTGGCACATATCGTTAAGTACAAACGCTTGAGAGGCACTGGCGGCAGTGAAGGTGCTGTCACATGGTCGGCACATCAACAGCCATCGCAAAGCGTACAACACAGAACTCACATTAATTACCGAAGTGAACGTACGCGAACAGAGACTACCGCTAGCTTGGAAGCACTACCATAAACAAATCTATGTAACACCGCACAAGACACTTCAGCCTGGCTCCAACAGCCATTACCGTCGCACTCCAGTCGGCAGAGGCGGGTGACAGGCCGCCTACATTGACCGGTGGCAGTCGCCACGTCCACAACGAGAATAATACAGCCGTCTGCGCCGGGTATCACACGCTCCACTCGTCCCACCAGCCAATGTCCACGCGGCCTACGTTTTCTTCGGACAGCAGTACTAGCTCTCCGACCTTGACCTCGGTCTTGTCCCTGAACCACTTGGAGCGCACGGTCAGCGTGGGCAGATATTCCCGCCGCCAGCGTTGCCGGAAATGAACCAGCAGCACCTGCGTGTGCTTCAAGCGCCGTCGGCTGCACATGTCACTGTCGGTGAACACACCGGGCGACAGCTGAGGGGAGGCTCGTCCGATGAGGAAGTAGTTCGGTGTCAGAGGTTGGTAGACGTCAGGATCGGTGCTGACGTGCGTCAGCGGACGTCCGTTCAGGAGCGCTTCGACATCAGTCACCACCGTCTGCAGCGTCTCGTCGTCAACGACCCTGTCACCAAGCATAGCTGCCAGGGCGCGTTTGGCTGACCGCGTGCTCGAACACGCCGCCGAAGTGCCGCGCGGCCGGTGGTTTGAAGAGTCGATCAAACCCTTCTTGTGAGAGAGTGTCGGCGAGCTTGGACTGGTGCCAGTGCTGGAGCGCCTGCCGCAGCTCACGCTCGTCGGCGCGCAGAATTGTACCTTGCCAGAGCACACGAGTCTGACCTTGCCTCGTCTGGCCATCATGTGTCTCATGGCCATAATGAATAAGTCAGTGTCCAATGAGTGGGCGAGCTCGATGTGGACCGCACGGGTGAACAGGCATGTGAAGTGACACCCACCCGTACCGTTTCTCTCGTTTTCGGCGTTTCCTGACGGTCATCGGTCAAAAGAAGTCCACGCCCACTCGCGCGAACACTGGCGCCGGCCCGCTCATGCGGAAGGCTGGCAGGTCACCTATTCGTGGTGGCAGCGGCTGTGCTGACCTTTTTCGACAGGGTGTGCAAGCGCGTGTGAATCGTTTCACGGTCTCTCTGCCGCAGAGAGACCTGATCCAGTATTGTTAGCTCAGGTGAGTCAGGACGTGCTCCGTCCTGGCGTGGGCGAGCTTCCTGTGTGGGTCGGTGACGATCAGCCGGATGATAACTCCACGGGCAGATAACATCACTTTATGCTTCGTCTCATAGTTGCGCTGGGCGTGCCGAAGTCGTCCGCCGACTCTGAGCAGGCCGCTGGAATCCAGGAAGGGCGTCAGCTGGTGCAGGCTGCTGCTGGGTTGCAGGTGCCTGACCTGCTGCAGGGCGGCAATAAACTCAATGGTTAAAGGTACTGCCCCACCTTTACCTGCGCCAGTTTTGAGTTGAGATAGCCAAGTCTGTGGCCAGGCTGAAAACTATGGTTCATCTATCTCGGTTGCAACCACCAGAGCTACCTAATGTCTGGCGTTCAAGAAATTTGTTCTACAGGGTGACTCGCGTAAAATTCCCGATTTGAAACTTGAATAACTTCCTGCATTCTTAACCAAATTGGATAATTTTTTCACACTACATAGGCAGGGTTACTTTTACAGGAAAACTTGAGGGGGAATAAGATTCGGTGAAGTCATGACCCCCGTCCCCCGCCGGTTTCCAGCCGACGCCAGTACCGATGTCAGTGAGTGTAGTGGCGGATCCAATGGGGGGTCACATGGGTCATGACCCCCCTGGAGCCCGGGGGCACCAAAGGTCTGCCAGAGGCACTACCGGCCTAGCAGGGACCCCACAAGCCTGACAGGGGCACCACAGGCATAGCAGGGGCACCATCGGCCTAGCAAGAGCACCACAGGTCTGCCAGGGACACCACAGACCTGCCAGGGGCACCATCGACCTCACAGGGGCACCACGGACCTGTCGGGGGCACTTCAGGCTTGTCAGAGGCACCACAGTCCTGTCTGGGCCTAGGGGCAACAGGCACACCAGGGGCACCACAGGCCTGTCAGGGGCACAACAGGCCTAGCAAGAGCACCACGGGCCTGTCAGGGGCACCACATGCCTGTCGGGGACACTCCAGGCTTGTCAGGGGCACCACAGTCCTGTCAGGGCCCAGGGGCACCAGCGGCCTAGCAGTGGCACCACAGGCCAGCCAGGGGCACCACCGGCCTAGCAGGGGCATCACCGGCCTAGCAGGGGTCCACCGGCCTCGCAGGGACACCATGGGATGTCAGGGACACCACAGGTCTGTCTTTGGCACGTCAGACTTGTCAGGGGCACCACGTTCCTTCCAGCGGCACCACGAACCTGTCAAAGGCACCTGCGGCCTAACAGGGACACCACAGCCCCCCCCCCAAATGAAATTAGGGCACCAGCAAAATTAAGTGGCATAAATCCGTTGAGTTTTTAATTTTGGGTATAGGTAGGGGCACCACTTCGATACATGCAGTGGCGGATCCAGGGGGGGCAAAATGGGCATTTGCCCCCCCCAAACGGCATGATTTTAACATTACGCCTATGGACGATGCATTGAAAGAATCGATAAATTTTTATGGTTTGCCCCCCCAAACCTCTGAGCTGGATCCGCCTCTGGATACATGACCCTCCCCTTGGAGTTTTCCTGGATCCACCCTTGAGTGAGTGCGAAGAGACAACACAGAGACGGTCTCACCGACCATCCGATCGGTATCGGGTCAAATCTGGAGTTCCGGATATACCAAGTTCCGCCCCGGCGGTGCCACTGCCCACACTCATTGATCATATCTTAGCGCCAGCAACGTTGATTGATGACTAGAATCTGAATAACGATGACTATAGAATCTGAATAGCAAATTAATTGAAAATGGTCTCAAAAATAATTTTGAAAGGGGGAACTTCCCCCTTCCCTCCCTAGCCATTCTGACACAATTTGAAAGGGAGAGTGGAATTTTCGAAGGGGGAAATTCCCCCTTTCCCCCTTTAAAAATAGCCCTGTATATAGGTACACGTTTGGGATTATATTCATTCAATTTTCAGACAAAACCATTTATTTTCAGCTCAGTTGTGCACCTCGACGTGAAGCCCATCTTTTTCGATCACTTTCTCGAGGCGCTCGCCGGTACGCCAGCGCGGCTTTCTTGTGCATCTCGACGGCGATCTCTGCGTAGGTGGCTTTGATGCGACCTTTAAACTCCCGAATGTTCGCCGGCCACGCCACGTATACCTTCAACTTCACAAACCCCCACATGAAAGTCACACGGAGTGAGGTCGAGCTTCGCCCAATCTGCTCTGTCCACCGCGCTCGCTTCGCCCAATCTGCCCTGGCCACCAAGCTCGCGCGACCTCACCCGTGTGACTTTTTCATGTGGGGGTATGTGAAGTCGAAGGTATACGTGACGCGGCCGGCGAACTTTCTAGAGTTGAAAGGTCGGACTAGAGCCGCCTTCGCAGAGATCACTGTCGAGATGCGCAAGAAAGCCGCGCTGGCGTATCGCGAGCGCCTCGAGAAAGTGATCGAAAAGGATGGGGTCACGTCGAGGTGCACAACTGAGCTGAAAGTGAATGGATTTGTCTAAAAATTGGATTCATCAATCGTCCGACCGATCGACAAGCGGTGCTATATCAGGGAGATGGAGATCTACTTCTTCAATCATGAAGTAACAACTACTTTTGATGCATATTGGTGACCGACACGACACGTGACGTGTGTCAGGTCAGGGGTGCTTACTGCTTAAATTGTTGCGCTTACAAAAACTACCAATTAACTCGGCGAATGGCGCTGAAACTTGCCCGATAGCTGAATCTCGTGTGGACCGAGGTTTCATTTTCATGGCTATCACGGTTTGGTTGCTACTCTGAACGTGCGCATGTGAAGGGGACGTGCACACATTTTGACGGACACTGTATGTACGCTGCCCAACACAAAGTGTTACATTTTGGGCTCAATGAGTGAAAGGGACTCGCCAAGCAAACTCAGCCCATGAGAGCCTGGTGAGACGCTCTGTTCGCACGAACGACCTTCGAAGCCCCGAAATGGCCCTATGCGATCGCTTGATGTGAGCCTCCCGAGCCAACGAGTAATACCCTATGCGCGCAGCCAGACTCACCATGAGTGTGACAGAGTCATCTGAAGCTGAGCACTTATTAAGTTTTCGGACTACCGTAGGACTTGAGTGAGTGAGTGCCGAGAGGTCTGTGGCTGGATCCTGTCCTGCAGGCTCTCGCATGGGACAGGCCTTCTTTAGGCAGGCTCGAAAGCTTAGGGGTCATCAGAGGCCGGCGTTGGTCAAGAGTTCAGCGTGATTGCAAGTTGTGTACTGTTTTCAGAAGCCCTGTGGGTGGGACCCAAAAGATCAGCGTGGTAAAGATGTCAGTGTGTCGCCTTCAGAAGCGCTTCGATTATCGGTTACCCTTTGGGGCTCTCAGAGGCGTCGGTGTGGGGCCCTCACTGAGGGTGCGGGATCCGTTGAGGTTTTGGAGTGATACCCTCAGGCGGTGCTCTCAGGGACCGGTGATGGCTAGTGAAGGACTCTCAGAGTCGCCGGTCAGGACTCTCAGAGTCACCGGTGAGTGGCCATAGCCATGATGAGCCTATGTGGGACCCTCAGATACCTCGGTATGACGTCCTTACAGTTAGCGGTGTGGGACCATTAGTGCACTGGCGTTGCGCGCTCAGAAGGCCGGTATGGGATTAAAGCTCAGCGAGACTAAGGGCTTATGTGGTGCCTTCGGTAGGCACCTCAGCATAACCGGTAGAGAGCCCTCAGAGCCGCCGTTGCATGCTCTGAGTCAGTACGGTGCAGGGCCCGGCTCTGCACTGACTGGGACACACTGAGCCTGGACTTTTTGTTGTCTGATTGGGAAGAGTTGGGTAGCGCCACTGATGCTCACGTGCTGCTGGACATCTTTATGCGCACCTGGAACAGTCTAACCGATAAACAGTGTCCAGAATGTAGTGTGCGGACGCGCCGGCCCCACTGCCCATGGCTCCAGGACGCTCTAGCTTAGGTGGGGGAGGCCATTAATGCTTAAAACATTACACAAGCCGATTGGCAGCCGTTTACACAGCCTGATGACAAAGCGCTGTATCTGTCCCTGAAAAAGCAGTTAAACAGCAAAAGCTCTCTAAAGATTTTCGCGGATTTTGGAGCACCATGCGGAAATTTGGCCTGTCATCTGGGAGCGAAAGTGATGACGCCCATGTGACTACTGCCTGATCCCGACGCACTCAATGACTTTGTCTCCCCTGTGGGCTTCCGACTGGCGGCAGGGGTGACAGTGAGTGAAGATAAGTCGCGGCTCGTAAGACCAGTGAGAGTCTGCGCCGCTATGTTTAAGCTCACCCGGCGACGCTGACGGAGCTGTCGGCCGCCGGTGCCGACGGGGTCCCTCTGCTAACAGTCAGGCAGTGTTACCCTGCGGAAGGTCCGCTGCTGCTGCGCAGAGTGAACGCATTACTGGTCTCCGGTGTCTTTTCCTCGGCTTGTAAAACGACGTGCATTGTGCCGATTTTTAAATCTACATAGTGACCGCACATTGCCAAGCAATTTTAGACCCATATCTTTACTGAGCGTCTTGACCAAAGTAACCGAAAATATTGTACGTATGTATATGTAGTCTGTCTTGAAAGTACCGCGCAACAGTGCGGGGGATCCATCAAGCCTGACCGTCACCGAAGCAATCGACATCCTCTTCCATTCCACAGGTCAATTGGTTCGGTAAATTTCAAATTACAGCAGGCTCTTCCTCGGTCAGCTTTGATGGATCCACCGTTACTTTGCGCGGTAGGTACTTTTAAGACAGACTGTAAACTCGATTTAGGACGCTCTGATCGACGTCACCTGGGTGTCAGACAACACCGACCAGGGCCTGCTGCCGTCGATAACGGCAGTGGATTTGAGCAAAGCGTTTGACAGCGTCGATTACGGCGCCCTCATCGAGAAGCTGGCCTGGTGTGGCATGCCTTCCCACTGGTTTGAAACTTATCTCACTGACAGGAGACAGATTATTTTATTCCTTATGGTAAAATAATTTCTTGCGCGAACGACAGGGCCCATCCTTCCGAGAACGGCATCACTGACCTCAGAGATTGAGTCGAGTGCTCTATTTCCGCACTAGAAAAGTGGTTTCCACGAAACTCTCTGAAAATGAACGAGACTAAAACGAGCTTCATGATCATGAGGACAAAACAATCAATACTGAATCACTCGTCTGACGAATTGAAAAGACCCGAAGCTGACGCATAGTTGGACTAAGCCGATAAAATGTTCTTTCGGTAGGGGGGCGCTGTGTGTCATCGATGCCCTGTAGGACGCGGTGAACCGCATGTATGGCTACTTCTACGCTCACATTAGTGAAAAGTGACTTCACATCAAACGAGACCATCCTCTTCCCTCTCACATCTGCGTCTTTTAGCCGGTCGAGAAGGTCAGCGGAATTCTTCAGGTGTGAGCAGCTGATGCTCCCCAACGCGGCTGATAGTTTGGTGAGACATTTTGCGAGGCGGTGTGGGGCACTGTCCACCCCCGAAGTGATGGGGCGCGTGGGGCCGCCTTCTTTGTGAAGCTTTGGCAAACCCTTCATCTGTGCTGATCTTGGTTTCTCTTCCAAAAGGTACTGTAAACGTTTGCCCCTTTCTGATCGCCTTAGAAGTTTTCTGGCTTCTTTGTTAAGCTTTTCGCACGCTTTCTTACAAGAGCCGGAAGGAACTTCCTCGTAGACGGTGGCATCTGATAGGAATTCGTTCATTTTTTCGTCATATGTTGAACGGTCGAGGATGACAACCCCTCCATCCTTGTCACTTGAGCTAATGACGATGTTGTCGTCTTTAGCGAGCTCTTTCGGGCTAAGCATGTAGCGTCTGGGAATCGAGAGATGAGAAGAGGAAGCCATCGTCTTCAGACATATGAAAAACCCTTGTTTGAAGCCTTTGCCCACCTCCGAGTCAGTAGACTTGATGTTACTCATTATGAAGTCTAGCTAGCTTTTACTGTTCTTGCCAGTGCCAAATTTGAGTCCCAGTGACAGCGCTTCAGTTTCTTCTTGACTGGGTGGCCGACTAGACAAGTTGGTGATCAGGCGAGCATCTCCAGCATGTTTCCAAGAGCTTGATGCGCAGAGCCGGGACAGTTTATCTAGTAACAGTTAGAGGTGCCTTTTCGCCTTGCGTTTTAATTGTTCCTCGAGGTGAGCTGGAAATAAGACGAGAGTATTATCTACGCGAGAAATATTTTAGAACTGAGAACCAAGCATTATTTTTGAAAGACTGCATAGAAGAGCAAGTTCTCCCTCGTTCTGCACCTCGTCAACTGTACTCGAAACAGCACCCGTTCAAAGGCTGCAAGAGCTTATCTAGAGGATGGTGTGGAAACTCCGAAACTTTAAGCAACAGAGCAGCCATTTTAAGAAGTCGTTTCCGGCAGCCCTTTCCAGCACACCTCGAGGAACAATTAAAACGCAAGGCGAAAAGGCACCTACAACTGTTACTGGGCAAACTGTCCCGGCTCTGCGCATCAAGCTCTTGAAAACATGCTGGAGATGCTCGCCTGATCACCAACTTGTCTAGTCGGCCACTCAGTCAAGTAGAAACTGAAGCGCTGTCACTGGGACTCAAATTTGACACTGGCAAGAACAGTAAAAGCTACCTAGCCTTCATGATGAGAAACATCAAGTCTACTGACTCGGAGGTGGACAAAGGCTTCAAACAAGGATTTGTCACATGTCTGAAGACGATGGCTTCCTCTTCTCAGCTCTCGATTCCCAAACGCTATATGCTTAGCCTGAAAGACCTCGCTAAAGGCGACAACATCGTCATTAGCTCAAGTGACAAGGGTGGAGGTGTTGTCATCCTGGACCGTTCAACATTTGACGAAAAAATGAACGAACTCCTATCAGATCCCAGATGCCATCGTCTACGAGGAAGTTCCTTCCGACTCTTGTAAGAAAGAGTCCGAAAAGTTTAACAAAGAAGCCAGAAAACTTCTAAGGCGATCAGAAAGGGGCAAGCGTTTACAGTACCTTTTGGAAGAGAAACCCAAGACCAGCACAGACGATGGGTCTGCCAAAGCTTCACAAAGAAGGCATCCCCATGCGACCCATCACCTCGGGGATGGACAGTGCCCCACACTGCCTCGCAAAATGTCTCACCAAACTATCAGCCGCGTTGGGGAGCATCAGCTGCTCACACCTGAAGAGTTCCGCTGACCTTCTCGACCGGCTAAAAGACGCAGATGTGAGAGGGAAGAGGATGTTCTCGTTTGATGTGAAGTCACTTTTCACTAATGTGAGCGTAGAAGTAGCCATGCGTGCGGTTCGCCGCGTCCTACAGGGCATCGATGACACACAGCGCCCCCCTACCGAAAGAACATTTTATCGGCTTAGTCCAACTATGCGTCAGCTTCGGGTCTTTTCAATTCGTCAGCAGAGAATTCGTCCAAAAATCAGGCTTGGCTATGGGCAACCCGCTCAGCGCCGTACTAGCTCCACTTTACATGGAGCTGCTAGAAGAAGATCACTTAACAGTGTCCCAAAATTGAGTTTTGTCTTGGGTGTCAGAGGGGAAAATTACCCACCAAAAAGAGGGGAGAGAGTGGAAAACTGCTGATTCGATTAGATCAAAAAGGAGTGAGAAATGACAAAAAGCATGCATTTTATTCTAGGGTGTAGAATGTTTGATGCTAACTGGGCATCCACACAACTGTCTTTCTATAGGTAAAAAATCTATGTTTTCTTGGTTGGGACTTGGGAGTGGAAAATTGTTCTTAAAAATGGTGGTGAGAGTGGAAAATGAATTTCATTTGGATGTCGTTTCCCACCCAAATAGACAAATTTTGGGACATTGCTAGACCAACACCAATGGTTTAGAGATACTGCCTTGTGAAGGCACAATGTGTTATAGAAGCAACAAACTTCTTCAACACCAGGCACTTGTAAAACTTGGGACCAAGGCAGAACATGGTTTCTAAGCCTGACTGCCCCAGACTTGGCTACATAACTATGTCAGCTCAAAACTAATGTTAAGGTGCAAGACGTTACCTTTAAGCACTATACCTAATGAACAGCATCAGCACATAACCAGCAGACACACCATCCCAACCTCCATAGGCGCGGGAGCCGGGGGGGCAGTGGGGGCAGCTTGCCCCCCCAACTCTGGGGCCGTGGGGGCGGTGCCCCCACAGCTTTGAGACGGAATACCACTTTTTTTGCAAATGTTTTCTTTTTTTGTTGAAAAAGCCGAGGGGTGAAAAATAAGTGGCCTAAAACCGGTGAGAAAACTAGATTTGGGGGTACCCTAGGTTGATCTCTATTATGGTGTGCCCCCCCCAGTCGGAAAGTAGTTCCCGCGCCCCTGCCAACCTCTCCCATGCTTTACCCATTTGAGATTTGCGGCTGGCGCATCTCTATCTTCATGCTTCCTGTCTGTCCTTTTCCCCATTGAAGGGTCTGGTGAGGAAGCCTATCAGCACCACTTAGCAGGTGAGCCATAAATACATCCCAATACCTTAACAGACACATATTGAATATTTGCTCTTTTGTCAGTATAGCATGATGGAATAATATCAGAAGTCAGTTTGTAAGCAGCTGAACACCAAGGCCTCACATATTATTCACTGTTTGCGTGCCCAAGAAACTTCATACTTCAAGCAAGCACGTAGGTAGGTACCTACTTGCATGCATGCAAATGTTTTTCCATGAAGTAGGTAGGTATGTACCTATACGAGTAAGTAGAATATGGTAAAAAAGGATTGGATCCTCATAGAACCCTATCTCATATCTGGCATCTTTGTGGGATGCTAGGCTTCGGATTACTATTACCACAAGCTTGAGTAAAGAGTGTCAGGGCAGTCAACAGTTGAAATAACCTACCCAACATAGGTGGCGGAACGGGGGGCAACGGGGAACCATGCCCCCCTTTGATTTTGGCATTTTAACATCAGCCCTATGGGCTTTGCATTGAAAGAATGGGACCAAAGTCCAAAGTCAGCAGTGCCCCCCTTAATTGAAGGTGTTCGGCCACCACTGCTACCCAAGCATATCTTGGACCCCTCACTCCAGACTGCAAAAATCCATACACTATGCCAAACACCTTGTGGCTCTCATGCACCTAAATTCAGCGCAAACAGTTTTGCACTGAAATTTTGATATTTATGCCAAGAAATCACACCTATTTTATCCAAACTGTTCCAATCACATGAGAGAATGTCAACTGATGGAAAGGTGGGTACTCAATTCAAATGTAGAGTGTAGTGAGTAAGGTAAGCTAAGGTCAGATCTTATCGTCTCATTCCAGAATTTCTGAAATTCTTAAATTTCACTTCCGCCAATTTTTTCGTTCATCCTTACTCCAAAACTTTGGAACACTGAGTCATGCCAGACACTGCGCTGTAATTTTGGTGCCATTCACCAATTATGCCGGACATGTTGATGGTAGCATGGATTTTTTCCAGTCTGGCACTCCGTCAATGCCCTCGAATCCTAACTTGACATCCGATGAAGGTTATCTACTTTCATGTTTTTCACTCATGCACACTAGCAACAACAGAGGAAATAAAAATCGTAAAGATCAGGTCCTACATGCCCACATGGCCTCTAAATTTTGTGTGCATACACCTAAGATAAGGTAGGGTTTGGAAAGATTAGCTCAATCACTCAGTTCTTTCCTATTTTGATTTATTAACATCAGTGAAATCCAACTACACTAAATTTGTGATTCTTGAATATTTCTTTTCGTGAATATGACTTACCTCACGTCTTGAACTATCTTCAGGAAACCATTCTTCCCTTGTAATCACTCATAAGACGCGCACCCACCACAAACATATCCCGAAAAGCTTAAACAGTCGTCAGCTTTGTCTCCAGCGTGAATAACAAAGTGATGTGGGGTCCACATGACGTCAAATATTTTTTTTCCAATCTCGAGAATTACATGTACCATGGTAAGTAAAATGTGTTCCAAAGGTCAATTATATGCATATTATTACGTTTTAGTGCAAATAATCCAAATATTGGCCTTCTAATTGGTAAAATTATCAATAAACTCTTTTTGATGACGTCATTATGTAGGGGTTGTTTTTGCTTCCATATACAAGTACTTATTGTGGTATGACAGTTTGACGTTTGTGAAAAGCGATAATGTGAACACATATATATTGCACAAACCGGTTTCGATATCACTTCATCAGTGTGCAAATATATAAATAAAACACACAAAATACAAAATACATTTTTCGTCTCCGTTTTGTATTTTGTGTGTTTTATTTATATATTTGCACACTGATGAAGTGATATCGAAACCGGTTTGTGCAATATATATGTGTTCACATTATCGCTTTTCACATACAAGTACTTATCTTTTGAAATGAGAGCACAGATGGTGACAATTAATGGCGCAATATTTCAGCGGTTTTTATGTGTGACAGTAGGAAATGCGGCAAAAGCAATCGCAATCGATTAGATTGCTTCCATATAGCGTTGGCTGTTGGCCACCCAAAACGAATTTGAAGGGAAAACTGAAATAAACCATGGCGTCCGGCTCAGATGCCCAAATCGTTTAATTCCTCATGTCAGCATTTGCATGGCAAAGGCTGACATGCTCCGATGTCAGTATAAACTCGTTTCTGGGCGTTTCGTATCAAAATACACTACGTTTAATTAAGGCTGACAAAAATGTCAGGTATAATTAAAAATAATTGAAAATCCGGCAAATGCTGACAAAATGTCAGCGTAAAAGGGAAATTCAATTACAGCGAGGTTTTAAACGTATCATACACATTGCAAAGCGTCATATCAGATGACGCACCCGAGCAGCCATATGCAGTGAACAAAAGCTTATTACCCACGCTAGTCCATCGGCACCATAGCACATGGTCGAGACTGTCATCAGCCACGGACGCGCACTCGACCAACCCTCTGGGCCCGTTGACTGCGGGTGACCTTGACATGTCAAGCCTGATCGGCCGCCGGCCGCCGTCGTGCGGTCGTTACACGCGGAGGGGAGGGAGACACAAAGCTCTACGTTATGGCTGACCTCTGACCTTTCCCCGTGCCCTGGTCACTGACCCCGCTCCATGTCGCTGGGCGGTGGCATGGTGGTGGAAACCGGTTCTAGCCTCTACACATGCCACCATTCTAACGCTCCCCTCCCCACGCTACTACGCGGCGTGGAGTACAGTAGGTCTACTAAAAAAGTCCCCCGCTCCAGAGGCGGCCGGCCGGCCGAACCCCGGGATTCCAGCCCCGACTCTATTGCGCAGGCCGCGGCAGTGACACGGGTCAGGTCGCGGCGCCCGGCGAAAGGGTCAGTTGGCGGCGGCCGGCCGTGGAGTGAGGACGCCGCGTGTGGGGCGCAGCGATGCCGCAGTGCAGAGGAGGGGAAGATAGTGACTGCACGATGCCGGAAATGATGCCTTTGTGATCTAAATTAAACACCTGCACTGCAGTGCATATCCTCCCTTGCCCCATTCCTATTATGTATATCATAATCCTTCAATAATCCGTAATGACCATTCAACGCAAGCAAGCAAACAAAACAACCCGTTTAGCGGCGACATCATCTCGGATAAAAAAGCGACAGTGATGAATAGAATTGACTTAGCGCGAGGGCAAATCGAGGGGTATATATGTATCATAATTTATGCCGAGTATTTTATTCCCATCTAGCAAATTAGGATTGGGGATCTTGTCCAACTAGTCAGCGGCCGTTCTAGACACAGATAAATACTTTGTTTTCGGTCGCATCATTATCTGCAATAATTCGAAGCGAGGTTTAACCCTCGCCGGCCGAGAAAAAGGGGTGGATGCCGCCACCATGTATTTTTTTTTTGTGGGAGCTCAAAGCACACTAATGATAGAAGGCTGACATTTCATATGCCTTATGTTTGATTCAAGCCGGATCATTTGAAATCAACCACGTTTTCATGTCAGGTCACTTAACTATGTCGTCTTAACCCTCGCCGGCACAGGCCATTTTGCGTCCTTCGACGGCACAAGGGGGGGGGGGGTTGGTACGACCCCCCCCCCCTCGCGTTTGGCCCCTGATCGAGCTAGAGCTTCGCGGAAAAACGAGCGTGCTGCCCGTCACGAGAGGAAGCCGATGATACCCAATTTTAAGGTCCTAGGTCATCGGGTGACCTTCCAGGTCAGGTCAATGACCCGAAAACCGGGAAAATTGGGACCTGCTAGAAAGTCGTAAAGTGTGGGTGCTATGTGGTTTTCCGGGGTGCTGATCACGAATATCGTGTTAGTTTTGATCAGAGATGATGTTTTTAAGCATTTAAACCAGGTCGGGTCAGGTCAGGTCAGGTCAACCGGTAGGGGTTGTGACGGGTATTCGTAATATGTGTCAACCGCCTCTGACAGCTTCGTAACATGTTACGAAGGCACTAAAACTACTTCGGAAATGTTCAAATGGTTGCTAAATTCGAATTCAGCTCCAAAAACTAGCCTAAAAACATGTAAAACTCGAAAAAGTGAACCGACGTCACCCGAGGTCACCAAAGGTCAATGACCTGACCTGACCTTCAGGTGACCTTGACACCCACCCTAATGTATGGGAGCAACATCAAATCACATGTTTGAACGTTTGAAACCACGAAAAGCTTGCAAACGCGCGGCTAATGCGAGCCGACATACGCCGAATCGCGATTTCGGCCAAACATGGTCACGGAAAAGAGGTCACAGGTCAAAGGTCATTGGGGTCAGGGTCATGAAATTTTCAGGGAACGTGTAAAATTGATCAATGCGAGGGTACTGAAAGTTTCGTCGCGATAGGCCGCTTTTTACGCGAGTTATTCGCGAAAAACCTTATGGGGGGGGGTTGCATCAACCCCTCCCCCCTCCCTGTGCCGGCGAGGGTTAAGTAAACCTCTGCAGACTGCACGGTCGTCGGTTGTAAAATGATGCAAATCCGTAATGATGACCTAAAACTATACCTCAAGCACATGAACTCGTGACTTCATACATTATTGGCAAGGTTTAACCCTCGCCGGCCGAGGGGGGGGGGGGCGGGTGCCACCCCCCATAGGGTTTTTGTCGCGATAGCTCCGAACACGCTGGCGATAGAGAGCTGAAACTTGGCATACCTGACCTTTATTTCAAGCCGGATCTTTTGACACCAACCGCATTTTTTAATCAGGTCAGGTCACTGACCTATGACGTCATAAGTGAACCTCTGCACGGTCTTCAGATGTCGCAACTTCGCAACGCCCTCACTGCCAGAGGAGATGTCACAAGGAAATGAAGCTTGCAGGATCTAGTATCCATTATGAGGCTCACAACTTGTATATCTCGGATTTTTCCTAAAGGTTATATGAGGTCAGGTCATTTTCGTGACCTCACCATTATAAGTCAATGGGGAAAAATGAAAACTACTATTCTGGCACCGGGAACGATCTCCAACTATCTCAAGCACACAGAATCGTGATTTGATGCACTCCTTGCAAGGTTAGATGCGTCACTTTTGCAATGTTGACCTTGTGTGACGTCATTTATGACGTCATCAAGGTCATATTAGTTTTTCGTCAATAACTTTTGATCAAATTGAGCTAGCGAGTCGGGAAAGCCACCAGTGGACTCAGGAAGACCTGCCGAATCGAATGATATGCGACATGACCTCTTTCAACCAACTTCGTTGGCTGGGGGTGCTGACCTGACCTTGACCTGAGGTCAACACCCCAAGTTGACCTGACCCGAACAAAAAGTATATCATTCGACGCGCCTGAGCAAGGCGAACACGATGCTGCCAAAATCGGCGCTCTGCGGCCGTTTTTGCGAAGTTATTCACCAAAAACTGAACCGTATCTTGGGGCACTTGACCTGACCTCAGAGGTCACCGGTTGACCTAGGACCTTAAAATCGGGTATCAATCTCTGCGTCTCGTAACGGCGCACACGCTCGTTTTTTCCGCGACGCGCTAGCTCCACTAGGGGCGAAACGGCGAGGGGTCGTACCCGCCCCCCCCCCGCCCCCCCTCGGCCGGCGCGTATGTAGAAAACCAATAGGTCCAGCGAGGGTTAATGCTTCACTTTTGCATTGCTCACCTTGCGTGACGGAGTGCTCGTCAATAGGAGTGCTTCGTCAATAACTCCCGAGCAAAATGAGCTAGCCAGTCGGGACAGCCATCAATGAACTCTGCAAGACTTGCCGAATCAAATGTTATGCAATATGTCCTCCTTTCAACAGCTTCATGACCTGTGTTGCCCTAACATGACATTGCCCTAAACATCCTAAATTGCTTCACCTAAGCAAAAAAGCATATAAATCGACGCGTCTGAGAACAGACAACACGATTGTATCGAAATGACGATAATGCGAACATTTTTTGCGAAGTTTTTCACCAAAAACCGATCCAATGCCGTGGGGCCCTTGACCTGCCCTAAGAGGTCACCGATATTTTAAAATGGGGTAACAGTCGCTGTGTCATGTAACGACGCAAGCGCTCGTTTTTTTTCCGCGAGGCTCTAGCAGTTAGCTCAATTATAGGAGCTAAACATGGGGTTGGGGAATCGCTCCCTTCTCACTCACTATTTGGCCGTGATAGTGTTCGCAATTATTGTTAAAATCTGACATTTTAAGATTTCAAATGACCCATTTGTTTCCGCCCAAGTCTTTCAATTGAAGGTCATAACACCAGGTCACGTCAAGTGACCTTACCTCAAGGAAAGTTCCTGTGCTCATCATATCTAAATGCATCGACTAACCGATCACTTTATTTCACACGATTTCAATGGGCAACAGTATATGTATTTGAAACGTTTACTTTGCAAGTTTGACATTGCTGACAGAAAGGTCGGGTCAATTTTGAGATCGCTAAAGTCAATGGGAGAAAGTCGAACTGCGCTTTTTTTTTTTTTGACGGAACGCATAAGAAACACTCTGAAGTCTGAAAACATGTGATGCCTGATGAGATACAATACTGAATGAGAAAATTGTTTGTTTTGTTGGGAGCCATCTTTTTCGGTCTGAGAAGGCCCTTGCAGAGCTATGACATAACTATGTTCTGGTGTAGTAATTTGGTTGTGCGAGCCAGCGACAGTGATCTGCGGAAGCGTGACTGTTCTCGTGGGACGATTGCCCTGTCGAGGCGTTCCAGTCGTCTCCCCAACGGTCACCCGAAGAGGATTTTGTGTCCTGGAATGGAACCGACATCAACTACAGGTTGGCTGGTGGGGTGACCTCCAGTCCAGAGGGGTAAGCATGAAGGCTAGGGGCGATGCGGATTGGTTTTTCCTGAGGATAGCGAGGACGGAAGCAATCTAGCACCCTTGACCCTTCCTTATACTGAATGTATCTCAGTGTTACCGCCGGAGTGTTGCGGTACAGGCGCCGCGGGCGCGTCATATTTCGTCGCTGCATGGCGCATGGAGTGGTGCGTGTCCATGTGCCTCTTTTCACTGTATCTTCCTTGTTTTGTGTTGATTTTGCATTCTTGCCCGAATGCGTAGTGTTACAGTTTCTCTTCTTTCATTCCAGCATTGAATGAGATTGAAGATTGATCATTTGTCTAAATGCTCCTGCTCAGTTGAGCGGCTGATTGACACACCTCCCAGATACCCGGACGAAGTATGTTTCTTATTTCTTTGTCCCATGATATATCTGTTATGATTGGTTTATCTGTGTCATTGCATTCATTGATTGGTTTACATTCATTGATTGATTTTAGTTTACGTGTCAAAACCAATAAGTTATCTAGTCATTTATGTTTGTGTTAAAAGCTATTCATGACATATAAGTCAGGCATCATGGTCGTGCAGTTGGTAGTGTGCCTGTTGACGTGTTTGGTGGGTTCACCTGCTCGTTATAATTGGGTTTTGCCTTGCTGACCATTTTGCCCTTGTGTGTGCGTGTGAATTTTTGCCAACAGTTTTTACGATCAATTGTACTGCCAACATCTACAATCATTGCAAGACTGCAATAAAGAACCGAGTAAACTAACAGTTTGCAGTTTTGAGAAAACGGGTAGATAGCGGCGATATCACTCAGGCTGTTAAATCTCCTAAGCGTTTTTTTCTCGACATCATCAAGGTGTCATTAATAAAAATATGAAATCCGGGAGGATAGATCAAATATAGAAATTGTGGCCAACAGAACATTATCAGTTGCGTTCAACATACTCGTAAGCATGATCACACACCTAGCTTACACCTGAGCCATGTAATAAATATTTTTGATAGACATGCTTAAGTTATGAAATCATCTAAAGTGTTTGTAAAGTTCCACGATACAGATCTAATATCCTGCTATGCATCATGACCATTTCTGGTCAGGTCATGTCTTTGAACATCGGCCAAATTCTTCAAATGACCTTTAAAGATCAACTTTTGATTCATTCGAAGCGTTTTGATAAGAGGACCACGAGGCTGGTAAAATTAATTTCATGCAAGTTTAGCTTAAAACTTTTAGTGTTTGTGGAAAAGCAATTGGTTTTCTCATAATACCGATGATGGCAGTTGCTGTTATTTACGTGTTTAGCCGTTGACCTTAATTAAATCTGACAATATTATTCAGACATAGCGGTAAACGAGCTGCTTGTTGTGTTAGGTTAGGCTCTTTCGGTCAATTTCAGAGTGGGAAGGATGACAGGAATTAGGGGGAGACAGGGGGCCTGGGCGGGAGTCCTGGGCCTCATGCTCCGCTGGGGCCGAGCCCATCACGTGGGTTGGATTGCCCCGACACATGGATAGCCGTGGGCGGTGTTTCACGGCCCCGCGCTGCAGCACGCTGCGCTGCGCATTGTTGTTGTTCAGGAAACCAAACTTCTGAACTCAACATCAACTCTATTCGCCACTGAGCAAAAAGCGAACATCTCCCCACCACATTCGGTGGTGGGGAGAAAATGTTGAAGAAAACGATGTGCCGCCAGACGGCGCGGGTTATGGTCCGCGGCCGATATAGATGTCGCGGCAAACGCGTGCCTTTGCCCCATCTGTATTTCGTGGTTATTTTTTGCCTTGTTTAATGTTCTAAAATCAATTGGTGTTTTTTTTATTGATTTATTGCTTTTATTGTGTTTTCTGAGGTGGAATTTGTGATTTGCTTGTTTTGTGATTGACCGTTTTTTTCCATCTCTTGCTTCTCTTTTTTTGCTGTCGTGTCATTGTTGTTGCGTGTGATGGGCGGTTAGCTGCACGCCCGATGTTCGCTTTTTGCTCAGTGGCGAATAGAGTTGATGTTGAGTTCAGAAGTTTGGTTTCCTGAACATTTGGTGCCGAAACTGCGGGACGTAGAACCAGTGATCTTTGATCGAGTACTTCTGGATGTTTGGTGCCCAGAAGCAAGATAGTACTGCGCTGGTTTCGTCTATTTATACCACGCCGGTCGGTTTGGTGACGACATGGACGTGGAGAGATTGAAGAGAGCGCGCGCCGCGGCTAGGGGCTGGGCCACGCGATCGTGCAGGGCCCTCCAGCTGGCGTGTAGCGCTCCAGAGCCGGATTGCTATGAAATCCAAGAGCTGAAAGCCGAGGTCGAGCAGAGGTTGAGTGCGCTAGATTCGTCTCAAGCTGCGCTGGAAATTGAGTTTGATGAGTCGGAGCTGCCAGAAGTTGTGGAAGAGGCTGCTGACTTTCGCAGCGGTATCAGCAAGGTGCTACGCACTGCTGGTAAGCTTCTCCTTCGTGATATTGATCCGAACCTGCCTGCTCACTCTGGTGGGGCCTCCAATGCTGGAACCTCTGGTCTGCCGAGACTCCCGAAGTTAGACCTACCCAGTTTTGATGGGGACGTCCTGAAGTGGTTGAACTTCTGGGAGTGTTTTCAAGCAGCAGTTGGTGATAAGGAGGAGTTAGCGGACATTACTAAACTGGCCTATCTTCGGTCCCTTCTGCGGGGTGAGGCTGCTCAGTGCATTGCTGGGCTCCCGCTGACTGGTGCCAACTTTGCTACTGCCAGCAAGCTGCTGCAGGACAGGTATGGCAGGACGGATTTGATCATCTTTAAACATGTGCAAGGTCTGCTGAACATGGACAGAGCAACTGAGGATGTGAGCAGTCTCCAAAAGTTGCAAGATGAGCTTCAAGTGCATGTGCGGAGCCTTGAGTCACTTGGAGTGAAAGGAGACAACTATGGGGTTATCTTAACTCCACTGTTGCTGAGCCGGCTTCCCAAGGACATTTGCCTGGCTTGGGCGCGTGACAGTGTTGGCAAGGAAGGTGATCTGGTGTTCCTGCTGGAGGTGCTTAAGGCTGAGGTGAACTCCAGGGTGAAGTCTGGGGTTTACAGCGGCCTGTCTGCAGCTGGTGAGAAACCGACTACAGCTTCAGGAGTGAAGACCCGGCCAGTGGACCGGGACAGCGGTCGGAGGAAGAGGCTTCAGCAGCCTCGGTCTGGGGCAGCTCTGCAGGCTGCTTCCCCTGGTGCTGGTGCTGGGTGTGAGTTCTGCTCAGGGCCACACAGAGCTACTGAGTGTCCTGACTTCCTCAGCTTAAGTGTAAGCGAGCGACAAGACAAGGTGAGAGGAGCTAACTTGTGTTTTGTCTGCCTAAAGGGGGGACATCGAGCCAGACACTGTCTAGAGAAGTGTGCTCACTGCAAGGGTAGACACAATGTGCTCTGTTGCTACAAACATGTCTTTGACTTTACTCACAAGGGTGTGAAAGCTTCTGATGCTGTTTCAAGTGATAGTGCTCATGTGGGTTCAGGCAGTAGGCCTGCTGCCACTGCTTCATTGTCATGTGTACCCCCAGTTCAATGTAGCGTACTGCCTACTGCTCGTGTGTATGTGAAGGGTAGTAAGGGGGTAGTTGAAGCTACTTTGATGTTTGACACTGGGAGTGATCGCAGCTATGTCAGCCAGTCACTGGTGAAAAGAGTTGGTGCAACTTGGATAAGAGCAGAAAGGAACACTTACTGTGCCTTTGGTGGGGGCAAGTCTGCTATCGCTGAGCGTCAGTTGTATGAAATGGAGGTGTCAGGAGCCAATATGGCCAGGCCGGGTGCAGTCTGTTTGAGGGCCATGGAGGTTCCTGTGATTTGTTCCCCTTTGCAACGTCCGCAGGTGCCACAGGAGGTGGTTCGCTCCTTGGGTGGTTTGGAGCTGGCGGACGGGAGATTCAGTTCTGATCGACACCTGTCTGTGGACCTGCTGGTTGGGCTGGACCAGTACTGGCAGCTGCTGAAGGACGGCCTGCTCCGTACTTCTGCAGGTTTGGTCGCCCAAGAGACGGTATTTGGTTGGACAGTCTCTGGCTCTGTAGCTGGCAGGCCAACCTTGTCCACCTGTCAGCTCCTCTTGCTTAACGATGTCTCAGATGATGCCTTCCGCAACCTGTGGGATTTGGAAGCCATAGGTGTTTCACATGATGATGATGAGTCAGATCCTGTTCTTGCTCATTTCAATGCTACAGTCTGTAAGAGAGATGGGCGTTACGAAGTCAACCTTCCTTGGAAGGAGGGGAGTGCTCCTCTGGGTGACAACCGTGACATGGCGGCTGGTCGTTTGGCAGGATTGAGACGAAAGCTGGCTAAGGACCCTGTACTTGCAGAGCGCTATGATGCTGCTTTACAGGAGATGGAGGATGCCGGGGTTATTGAGGAGGTTCCTGGCTGTGAGCTGCAGACCTCGTACCCGGTGTTCTACCTGCCGCACCGGCCTGTTTTGAAGGAGGACAGCTCCACTACTAAGGTGCGGCCGGTATTCGACGCGTCGGCAGTGGGCCCTGGCGGCGTCTCACTCAACGACTGCTTGGAGGTGGGTCCGTGCTTGGTTCCGAGCCTGCTGGAGATACTTCTGCGCTTTAGGCGCTGGCCGTTCGCCATTGCAGCGGATATCTCAAAGGCTTTTCTGCAGGTTCAGCTGCGTAAGGAGGACCGGGACGTGCACCGATTCTTGTGGTGGCGTAACGGAAGGGTACGGGTGATGAGGTTCATGCGTGTCACTTTCGGTGTGAGGAGTTCGAGTTTCCTCCTGGCGGCCACTATCCGCCACCACCTGACACAGTACCCGTCCTCGCCTCTGATTTCGGATCTGTCGGAGAATTTCTATGTTGACGATTACCTGTCTGGTGCTGACACTGAGAGTGACGCCTGCTCTAAGCTGAAGGAGGCACAGACTGTAATGGCAGATGCTGGAATGACGCTGACGAAGTGCTCGTCCAACAGTACAGCAGTGTTTGATATGGTGCATGGCGTGTCGTCGGCTGAGTGCGGGCCCGTGAAGGTGCTTGGGGTCCGCTGGATTCCGGGTCGTGACGCATTCTGTTTTGACGGCGTCTGTTTGCCAGCAGATGTCGTTCCCACTAAGAGAGCCGTGCTCAGCTTCATTGCGAGGCTGTACGACCCGCTCGGCTTTGTCGCGCCATTTACAATGATGGCGAAGCTGCTCTTTCAGGACATCTGGCAGCTGGGTCTGGAGTGGGATGCCGTACTGCCAGATGACCTCAGCCTGACCTTTTCGCAGTGGGTGAAGGGTCTGACCGAGTTGAAGGAGTTTGAGGTCCCGCGCTGTTTCACAGAGAGGCCTTGGAATGATGGAGAAGGTGTTGAGTTGCATGCATTTGGCGATGCGTCTCCGAAGGGCTATGGTGCCGCAGTATACCTGCGTGCCGCTCGTGAGGATGGATCATACGCCGCTTCTCTCGTGATGGCTAAGGGGCGTGTGGCTCCTCTAAAGGAGCTGAGTCTGCCGCGGCTGGAGCTCTTGGCTAGCTTGATGGCTGCGCGTCTGCTCGTGTTTGTGCGACGGGCTCTGAGACTGCCGGAGAGTGTGGTTCTCCGCTGCTGGACTGACTCCATGGTTGCCTTGGGATGGATCCGCGGGGATCCCAGCAGGTGGAAGCAGTATGTTTCTAACCGGGTAACAGAGATCCAGCGGTTGACCAGCCCTTCGAGCTGGGCTCACGTGGCGGGAGAGGAGAACCCGGCAGACTTGTTGACCCGTGGCGTGTCGGCGAGCAGCCTAATCGGTTCTGACCTGTGGCTGGCTGGGCCCGAGTGGCTGTCCTCTTCGGCAGGTCGACCGCCGTCTGCAGACGGTGACGACAGCGCTTCACCGGAGGCGAGTCTTCCGAGGGAAGAGATGGCACTGCTGTCGAGATCTGGCAACCCCACAGCTCTGTTTGAGGTGGAGCGGTGGGGATCGCTTCGTAAGGCGACTCGCGTCGTGGCGTGGGTCAAGCGGTTTGTGTTCAACTGCCGCAACCCTGGTCTGAGGCGACAGTCTGAGCTGTCTGGTGATGAGATTGCGGAGGCCAGGACAGCTCTGGTGAGGGACGCGCAACAGGCTGCGTTCCCAGAGGAGGTGAGTGCTGTGGAGAGGGGCAGGCCACTGCCCAAGAGCTCACCTGTCCGCGATTTGACGCTTTTCATGGGCGATGATGGGCTTCTGCGCATTCGGGGTAGGATCCAGCTGTCCGATTTAGCATATGAGGCGAAACATCCGGTTGTGTTGCCAAAGGGACATGTATCGGAGTTATTGGTGCGTGATCAGCACGTTGTCATGGGTCATGCGGGCGTCTCGGCTCTCATTACTGCGATCCGGGGAGCTTACTGGGTTGTTGGGCTGCGTTGTCTTGCTAAGCGGGTAAAACGCAGTTGTGTGGACTGCCGGCGGCAGGACGCTCCGAGTTGTAGCGAGCCAGCCGCTCCGCTGCCCGAGACCAGGGTCACTGAGGCGCCGGCATTCGCAGTGACTGGCGTGGATCATGCCGGTCCGGTGTTTTGTGTAGATTTTCCAAGGAAGAAGTTTTACATTACGTTGTTTACGTGCGCTGTTACGCGGGCCGTTCATGTTGAGCTAGTCGACTCGCTCTCTCAGGAACAGTTCATGCTGGCTTTACGGCGTTTCGCGGCCAGGAGGGGTATGCCGTCTATCGTTTATTCAGACAATGCTAGGACGTTTGTAGGCGCTGACGTTCTGTTACAGAATTATTTCGGTCATTTGGCTCCCGAGTGGAAACTGATAGTGCCTCGTTCCCCATGGTGGGGAGGATGGTGGGAGCGGCTGATCCGCTCCGTAAAGTCGGGGCTTAGACGGTCACTGGGGTCGCGCTGTCTCACTAGGGCCGAGTTAGAAACTGTTTTGTTTGATATCGAAGCGTGTGTCAATTCGCGCCCGCTGACCTTTGTGGGAGATGGTCTGGACTGTAGTAACGCTCTGACCCCTAATCATTTTCTACTGGGGCGCGGCGCTGGATTCCAAACCAAGGTGTTAGAGGATCCGGACAGTGTGTGTGCTAAGGCGCTGTCTGAGAGAGCTAGACTTTGTGAAAAGCGTGTAAATAGATTTTGGTCCGTTTGGGCGAGGGAATACCTCCAGAGTCTGCCCTGCTCAGTTAGGAAGTTTTCAACCCGTGGCAAGCTTGTCGTGGGCTCAGTAGTCTTGTTGGGTGAGGACAATGTGCCGAGGATGCGATGGGTGACCGGTGTTGTTACTAAACTGTTCCCTGGTAGGGACGGCACTGTTAGGTCCGCCGAGGTTCGAACGGCAAAGGGCCTGAGAACACGCGCAATCCAGCGGCTGCATGATTTGGAGCTGGGAGCACAGCTGCAAATTCCCGATGCTTAGGATAAGTGAGTGACGTGCAGCGCTGTGCTCGTTCATCATATTCAGTCGCTCGTTGATGTTATCTTTCACAGTGTGTTAGGGTTGCTCGTATGTCTTGCCAGACTGTTATGCGTATTGGTTAGTTGTGTGAAGTAGTTACTTCAGGTGGGGAGAAAATGTTGAAGAAAACGATGTGCCGCCAGACGGCGCGGGTTATGGTCCGCGGCCGATATAGATGTCGCGGCAAACGCGTGCCTTTGCCCCATCTGTATTTCGTGGTTATTTTTTGCCTTGTTTAATGTTCTAAAATCAATTGGTGTTTTTTTTATTGATTTATTGCTTTTATTGTGTTTTCTGAGGTGGAATTTGTGATTTGCTTGTTTTGTGATTGACCGTTTTTTCCATCTCTTGCTTCTCTTTTTTTGCTGTCGTGTCATTGTTGTTGCGTGTGATGGGCGGTTAGCTGCACGCCCGATGTTCGCTTTTTGCTCAGTGGCGAATAGAGTTGATGTTGAGTTCAGAAGTTTGGTTTCCTGAACAGTTGTTGCATTGTTGCGGCGGTTGATATGAATTCGGCTCCACGCTAGCGTTACGAGCTTCCGAGTCTGTTGATGCATCCATGGAAATTGGAAACCCAATGCACCGGTGCGCGCAACGCACCCTGTCCAAGCAAAATTTTATCATCGATGACCTCTGGTGACATGATCTTTTGCTCTGACCCGATCTAAAATTGGCTGAAGTATCTTTTCTTCTTTTTGCTACTTTTGACGCTACTTCGAATACCACTTAAATGCCCAAAGCTGAGTTATAAGAATGATGCTTAATCCCCAGTTCCACTCCAACAGGGCTTGAGAGTCTAGGCATTCCTGTGGGGCACGGGCTAACAATGACTATCTCATAATCATTGTGGCAATGAACATCTACTGCCATTGATTAACACCGGTTTCGCTGCGCTGAGCGGTGGCCGTCCCGTTTGTTGGATTCTACAGCTGGCTGGCGGAAAGCGTTACCGGTCGCCCGTCCACCGCCCGCGGGCCGGACCGAGCGGTCCCGCTGACCCTACCTGACCTGAGCCCGGCGCGATATGGGACGGGCAGACGGGGGTTCGGCTCAGCGAAGGCAGCGCCCACTGGTGCTGGGGACTTTTTTAATAGACCTACTGTACGCTCGTGCGTAACTGGGCGGAGCAAGGGGTCACGCGATACAGGGGCGGAACTGGTTGCCCTCCCGCTCGCCGAGCGACCAACGACTAATACCCTGGAGAACCGTACATCAATTTTGGACAATTTGTGAAATTTTTGACCCCAGGTCATGTCAGGTCAGGTCACCAGGTCAAGTTTACTGACCAAACCTAAAAAAGTTTGCAATCATGTCCAGCCTGCAGTGTTTGTCAGAAAGGTTTTAAACTTGGTGGATTGCATGATGTTATAGGCGCCTATAATTTGTATATCTCGGATTTTTCATATCCGTGACCTAAGGTCAGGCCAGTGGCGTGACCTTACCATTATAAGTCAATGGAGAAAATGAAAATGCCTCTAAATCCGTGTGTACGCATAGGAACAGTCCAAATATTTCAGAATTACAATGATTTGGACCACCCGTGACGACCAAGGTGTCTTTTTTGCTGATAGCCTCCAGAAAGGTCATCCGAGGTCATTTGAGGCTACAAACAGCTTTTTGCCAGTAACTCTCGAATGGAAAAGAACGCTGGGGATGGTCTCATTGTGTTTGTCTTGCCGAGACGCATCGACTGATATGCAACATGACCTTTTCCGGTCAGGTCATGACCTTGACCTGAGGTCAAATTTTCAAGTTGACCTTTCAAGGTCAAATTATAATTCATTTGATGCGTCTTGGCAAGAGGAACATGATTCTGGTAATAGAAATGTCTTGGCTTTTTTTAGTCAAAAGTTATTGTCGAAAAACACTTTTCGTAAAAACAGCTATTTTGGAGTTTTTGCCTTCTGGAGGCTAAACCGTTGACCTGAGGTCAATTTTGATGATAACCTTATCGAAAGAAGAGTTTAAAAGCTATCGATTGCATTCCATGCGTTTTTCTAGCTATCATAGTTCCTGAGATAATTCATGTTTTCTGAAAAATATAATGACATTTGACAAATTTTAACCTTTGATGACCTTCAGTGACCCCAATATTGCTCTAAGATGAAAAATGACCGAAATACTTTCAAACGTACGCATTAAGAGCTATCGACTGCTTTTTACCGCGTCTTTCTAGCACTCTATAGTTTTTGAGTTAGAGGTGGGTGGTAGCATATGCCCCCCCCCCCCCCCACTAGGGCGAAGTTGACTGAGATCGCCACTGGGGCGCGGGTTAAGGGGGTTCCTAATTAGGCACCTCGCCCTACGGACGAGGGATAGGTGCAGTGCATGACGCTGAGCCATGCAGCGTTAACTCCAACTCCGGAGTCGGAGTCGGTAAGATTTTGGCGACTCCGACTCCGGGCAGAACTGTCGACTCTGACCGACTCCAACTCCGACTCCGACTCCGCAGCCCTGTTTCGACCCAATAAAAGTTTTAGCGGGAAGAGCTGTCACAATTACAGTTTTGAAGATAACGAAAGATATTCAAGATAAAAAAGATGTAAAATAAACAGCGCTACAAAACTGCTAACTGTAATTTCTAAACAAAAATTGATTTTAACCATCAAAACTATAGAAGTATAACTAGGGCGTATTTTAACATGTTAACTGGGTCGGCAATTGCTGACCCAGTCACGGAGAATGCCGACCCATTGACAGCCGTTTGCCGACCCAGTTGCCACCCCTTCTAGGATGCAGCACGCACATGCAGGCTACTGTTAACGCCAGACTCCTTGAGACCCTAATTTTTCGCCATTATTCTTCAATGCGTGGAAGAATTTCAACTAAACTCAGGACATGGCCGCTTCAAGACCTGCCGAAACTTTTACAATTTAGATATTTTGTCGCTATTTCAATATTTCAGGCACTTCTCATTGACTCGTAATGTTAAATTTCGAGCAAGATTTTCACCCGGTGTGTAGGGGCTATCACCAGTCAGTCTGTGATACGTTATGTTGTCGTTGATAAAAAACACAAGGAACAAATGTTTAACGAGGAGGAAACCCTTCATTAGGAGTTGCAGGGACCACTTGATTGGCCCATTTTAGTTAAATATAGGCCGAATGTTTCTATTTCAACCCCATTTATCGTAATGAGACGAATCTAATGGTTTAGTGGTACGTCTTTTGAACACATATAGGGCTTGGATTTCTCGTCAGCCTGCCTGAAACACACCATGATTTGCATGCTTTGCTATCGGTGAAGGAAAATTCTTACGCCGTGATGACGTCACGGTAAAGGAATTCTGGAGCTCGTGAACGGGGGCTGGTTTTCGGGAAATGAAGGAAGACTTTTGGTCGTTTTTAGGTCAGATCTTGGGTCAGATCATATGCCTTTTTGTACATTGGATCTAGAGCTTAGAATATGCTTTGAACACGAAGCTAGCATATGTATTCAAAATTGTAGTATAAACAATCGCTCATGATCTTTCCTAACATTAGATGACCTAGGATGTAAATAGGGCAACCGATAATATTTTCTAAATAATTGTTCGAATTTTGCCTGCAAAACAAAGTTTGAGAATGTATGGTATTACTTTGACCCGAACGATGTGCCGCTGAATTTTCCCTCTGGGATGATTATGGACAGCTC